>NW_021703780.1:10639104-10839025 GCF_005190385.1 Monodon monoceros
ACCGCCAGACCTTCCAGGGCAACCCCTCCTCCAAGCCTGAGGCCGTCCCAGGCTCCAGAGTCTCCAGAAACAGCCTCAGTAAGAGGTTTTCTGTTGACACTAAAGCCATTATGCTGTGTCTGTGGGTGGAAATACGTATTTATTATTCGAAGCATTAAGTGTGTTTTCCCTTCATTTCGTTTAAACAAGAATTTATTAATCCCTGAGCATATGCCGTTTATTTAGTGGTGTTGTGGAAACAAAGTGGAGAAAGCAATTAATAAATTTGAGCAACTGACAACCTCGCAGGAAAACAACTTGTACATCAAGCCAGAAGCCAGTGAGCACAGTCCCTGGGCACCCATGGACAAGCCATTCTCTGGTCCCTCCACGTTTTTAAAAATAGATTTTATTTTTTAGAGCAGTTTTGGCTCACAGCAAAATTGAACGGAAAGTACAGAGTTCCCGTATACCCTACCCCCACCCATGCGCTGGCCTCCCCTGCTGTCAGCTTCAGGCACCAGAGTGCTACATGTGTTACAACTGAAGCATCTACACTGACACATTACTACAAGGACTACCCTGACACATCTCTATCACCCAAAGTCCTTAGGTTACATAAGGTTTCATCCTTGGTGCCGTCCATTCAATGAGTTGGGACAAATGTACGATGACATACATTATCGTATCATATAGAGTAGCTTCATTGCCCTAAAAATCTCTCTGTGCTCCACTTATCCCTCCCGTCCTCCCAACTCCTGGCAACCACTGATCTTTTTACTGTCAACATTGTTTTGTCTTTCCCAGAATGTCATATAGCTGGAATCGTGCCTTATGGAGCCTTTTCGGATTGACTTCTTTCACTGAGTAATGGACATTTAAGGTTCCTCTGTGTCTTTTCATGGCTTCATAGCTCATCCTTTTTAGCGTGAATAATATGCCATCGCCTGGATGCACCACAGTTTATTTATTCATTCACCTGCTGAAGGACGTCTTGGTTGCTTTCAAGTTTTGACAATTATGAATAAAGTTACTCTAAACATCTGTGCGCAGGTTTTTGAGTGGATATAAGTTTTCAGTCCGTTTGGGTAAATGCCAAGGAGTGCAATTGCTGGATTGCAAGGCAAGAGTATGTTTAGTTTTGCAAGAAAGCACCACACTGTCTTCCAAAGTGACTGCGCCATTTCTCATTCCCACCAGCGATGAATGAGAGTTCCTGTTGCTCCACATTCTCACCAGCATTTGGTGTCGATCCCCCTACTTTTTAAAGCACGACTAAACTGAATTATGTGGAAATGACTCAAGAGCCAGAAGTAAACCCCAAAATGACTGAGCAACAAAACTAAATATCACATCCTGTGGTATCGATGGGGCAGGGTTTCCATGCCCTTACTCAAAGCCACCATACTCTTATTCTGCACAAAATATTACTAAGTTAGGTTTTCTGTTTTCTCAGCCCGCTAAGAATTGGAAGCATTGAAGAGATGGAGAGACTAAAGCTGTAAAACAAGACACATGCAGTAGCCTGTTGACAAATGAGTTAATCAAGTATGCAATCTTGTGTTCTTTAGAAGCATAACTGCATATCTACTTGTCATAACCAGTGTTTCTAAGAATGACCTTAAAACGCCTGTTGAAAGAATGAAATGGCATTCAAGATACCACCGCTTTTAAAAATCGAGGCTAAGTTCCTACCTCGTAGATTTGTTGTTGGAATTAAATGAAATTTATGTAAGATGCGTAACACAGTGTCTGGTGCACAGCAATGCAAATAAATATTGGCTGCTATGTATTCCTTAGGCATTTATTGAGATCCTGTTATGTCCCAAGGTGAATTCAAAAGTAAGTGGTATGTGGTTTCCCTTCTTGAGGAAATCTTTGTCTAGCATAGCATATAATTATAATAGAACGTGATAAATGTAATAACACATCTATTTATAAAAGTGCCATGATAACATAGATGAGTTGGCTGTTAATTTTGCAAGATCAAGGAAAGCTACAGTAATTATTGGAGCTAGGCTGGATGGATTTTGCTGTTTGGTAAGTGGTAGGCATTTTAAGGAAGGACATTCCAGGCAGAAGGAACAGACTTTAAACAAAGTCATGGAGTCATGGAAATCATGGCACAGTCAAGAATGTAGACCTGGGTAAAATTAAAGAATGGTTAGCCAGGAGATGGGCCAGAAAGTCCCCAGAAGGCCAGTTGATGATAGCCTTATATCGTGACAAGGAGTATGGATTTTATTTGAAAGTTAGCAGGTTGCTATTAAAGGCTTTAAGCTGAGAAGCTCCATGAATTTTTTGTTTAATACTTATTTTGGCTGTGCCAGGTCTTAGTTGCAGCACACGGGATCGTTGTTGCAGCATGCGGACTTCTTAGTTTTGGCATGCGTGCGGGATCTAGTTCCCTGAACTGGGATCGACCCTGGGCCCCCCTGCATTGGCAGCATAGAGTCTTACCCACTGGACCAGCAGGGAAGTCCTGAGAAGCTCCATGATTAATGTCTGCTTTCAGTGCATGTTTACGCTGAAGGCAGGATAGAATATGAACTTGAATGGGTGGAGAGTGGAGGCAGGGAGACCAGGCACGAGTTCTTGGGTTCATCTAGATTATCGCAGAAGTCCTCAGACTTGAAAAACAATGAGGGGCTGATAGAAGAGGGCAGAGAGAGCGGGTACATAGAAAGGACAGTCAGCATGACTCTGAGGTCCCTAACTTGGGCAATTGCGACAACCCAAGGAAGGAACTTTTTATAAACCTGAGGTTTATTTTTTTTTAATCTTCACGATCCTCTGGTGGCACAAAAGAAGCTGAATCTTTAATACTATTTCAATTCCAAGTTATTTGATATTTTCTTGCTCCACCCAAGAGGACACCACTTGAATTATGCCATAAAGCTAGAACCAAATAAATGCAATTCATTTTTCTAAAAGTTCCAAGTAGAGATAGACAAATGTGTACTCACAGAACAAATTTTAAGCCAAAATGACCAAATATAGCGTGAAGCTGGGCCATCTAATGTGGTAGCCACTGGCCCCTTGTGGCCATTGAACACTTGAGATGTAGCTACTCTTAACTGAGATGTGATGTGAGTGTAAAACACACACAATTCATAGCAGATTTCAGAGATTTAGTATGAAGAAAAGAATATAAAATACTCTTAATAATTTTATATTATTACATGTTGAAACAATATTTTTTAAAGATTTTTAAAATTTTAATTAATTTATATATTTTTGGCTGCGTTGGGTCTTCGTTGCTGTGCGTGGGCTTCCTCTAGTTGCGGTGAGCGGGGGCTACTCTTCGTTGTGGTGTGCGGGCTTCTCACTGAGGTGGCTTCTCTAGTTGCGGAGCACAGGCTGTAGGCGCACGGACTTCAGTAGTTGTGGCACGTGGGCTCAGTAGTTGCGGCACGTGGGCTCAGTAGTTGCGGCTCCCGAGCTCTAGAGCGCAGGCTCAGTAGTTGTGGCGCACGGGCTTAGTTGCTCTGCGGCATGTGGGATCTTCCTGGACCAGGGCTCGAACCTGTGTCCCCTGCATTGGCAGGTAGACTCTTAACCACTGCGCCACCAGGGAAGTCTGAAACAATATTTTGAATATATTGGATTTGAGGTAAGAGGTAGATGGGCCCCTGGGCTGGACAGCTGGTGTTTGTCAAGCAGATATAGTACCAAAATTAAGTTCACCAGTTTTTTTTCTTTTTTAACGCAACAGCTAGAAAATTTTAAATTACATACGTGGTTCATACTGTATTTCTGTTGGACAACACTGGTCTAGGAAATTTGATTTTTGCAGTGTCAATATTGAAGGACTATATTCAGACCAAAAGTATATTTTGCGTTATTGCTTTTCTTCCCATTACTAGTATGGGTCTCACTGTTGTGGTCCGAACGTGGGTTGGAAAAGAATTTCCAGACACTAGGCAGAATGTAAAGAAGATCGAATTTATTAGAGGGAAGGGTCCCTGTCAGAACAGCAGGCCGACTTCCTAGTAGTCTGGGAGAGACGAACCTGAACATGTGGTATTGATCAGTTTTTATAGCCAGAAAACAAAGGAATGGTCTGAGATGAAATTTTCGTTTACTGATTGGTTGAGGCACATATATCTTCCTTCTATAGGGTGGGAGTGGGACAGGGCAGATGCCTTTCCTTATTTGGGACAGGTCCCATCACCCAGGTGGGCTCAGGAATTTTGTAACCATCACAACATGGCAGGGAGTCCGGTATGGGGTGTGAGACGCTGACATTTTTTCAGGCAGCATTGTCCTTTGTCCTTAAAGCACCATTGTCCTTGGAGCACCACACTCACCACCTGATGTTTTCTAATATTTTACTGTGTAGCCTTATTCTCATTAAGAAAAAAGTGGTTACCATAGCAACTGCCACAATACATTGTATTTACCACACCTAGAGAGAAAGGTATAAACAGACATCAATCTGTCATTCAGGTTTACACATTCATGTGTTTTTGTTTTTGCTTTTTCATGTGTATCTTGGTCTTCCTTTGTAAAATAGAGCTCTGAGAGTAGGAAACTTGACTTCTAATTCTCACCTATATTACTGGCTTTCTTTGGGTCTGGACAAAGAGAATAATAATTATCCCATGCCCACTTCAGAGGGATATGTGGATAGATAGTTACAAAGTATTTTGCAAGCTATTCTTTGGGCACAGTATCAGTCTAACGTCACACAGTTTAATATAGCAATGGTATCTACTGTTAGTACGCTGCTGGAGTCTGGCGGGAAAGACAAGGTAATTTCCTTGGGTAGATATGAGTGAGGAAATGCAGACGGGAGAAAAGAGCTCAGACCAGGAAAAACCAAAAGAAGGTGACCAATGTTAGCATTTGTTCCCCTAGACTTTAACAGCCCTTTTGGAGTATATCCCATATTCAGCAATGTCTCCACTGGCTGGGAGGAGACTGGGAGCCCAGATCCTCCAAGGCATACAGTTCATCTGGCTTTGACATGGAAAAAGCAAACAGGTTGGAGTTTTTTAATGTTGATTATTTCATGGTGCTTTAAATGTTATGCTTATTTATGCCACCTAAATTTCTCAAAGATCTCATTCGTGGGTCAATTCTGTTTTAACGTACTTACTCCTCAATATATATAATCTGAACAGAGATGACAGGTGCTAAGAAGGGGAAAATGGGACTGAAATAATTTTTTTACTTTCACCCAAGTGCTGGCTTCAAAATATCCATCTAGATTGGCCTTAAGGATTTCCACATTGTTGATAGTAGAGAATGGGGTGTGGCCATTAAGCGGTGTTTGCATAGCAAGCATGCAATTTTCAGTTGGATGTTATGCTTATTTGAGGTGGCTGGAGAGGGTTTAGGAAGATTAAGGTCAGGGCAGGGGGTTGGCTAAAGACCTGTCAACCCAATCTACCCCTTAGACATTTCACGGAACTTAGATACTGTGGCTAAAGTAATAAACGTTCTAGGCTTTGCAGTTCATTTGCACAGGTGCTATAAATCTACTTGAGGCTGTTCAACTGATGATCTGCTCTGTCATTTGCAAACCCACTGGCTGATTTACCTCATCTGCAGACAGCCACCCTAAATGAAAGTCAAGGAAACTGCTACAGTTACATCTTGAGATGTTACATCTTGAGAAATCCCTGCTAACTCAGCATTGGCATTTAGGAAGTCCTCTGCCGGAGAAAAATCAAACCAAAGGGAAATAAAAATACACAGCAAAAATGCAGCAGCTCCACTGAAATTTCTTCTCTTTTTAAACATTTTTTTGATGTGGACCATTTTAAAAGTCTTTATTTAATTTGTTACAATATTGCTTCTGTTTTTTTATGGTTTTTTGTTTTGTTTTGTTTTTTTGGCTGCCGGTCATGTGGGATCTTAGCTCCCCGACCAGGGATCGGACCCACAGCCCCTGCATTGGAAGGCGAAGTTTTAACCACTGGAATGCCAGGGAAAGCCCTCCACTGAAGTTTCAAGAAAGATTAATTTTCATTGTTTGGTGTTTTGAGTGCCTCTCCCTCCACGCCAAGGAAGCGGGGGAGGGGAGACGGGGGAAGGGGAGTGTGGTTTTCTGATCAGAACTTAAGTAACACAGTTTGAATTATATAATGGAGCTGCTGTGAGTCAGGTGACAGGCTCACTGAGTAATTCCCTGCAGAAGGAGACAAACTGCATGTTAAAAAGCTCAACAAATACTCCAAAAAAAAGCAAAGCCCAGGCCGTGAGTTCCAGACTTGCAAGCTGCAGTTTCCTCTGAATTCTCTCCGGGCTGAAACAGCTGGGCGGGCTGGCTGAGTCCCAGGACTCATAGAGGCTACGGAGAGCCAAAGCCAAGTGCAGGTCGGGGGTCTGGCCTGGGTTCCCGGGTTACTTTCTGTTTCATTTAGAAATGTGCCCTGTTTCTGAAACTGGTGGCTTCCAATGTCAAGGAAAACGCAGGACTCCTTGGAGGCTCCAGCCAGGCTTTTAAGAACCAGGGCTTTGTAAAGGTAAGAAGCTATCCGCGTCCTGCAGGCTGGGGGTTGCCACCTTGGAGGGGTCTGGGTGCGAGCCGGGGACGCCAGGAGGAGTCTGCCAACTTGTTCTGGGATCTGAACGAGGCTGGAGAAACCTTCTGTGGAGGGGTTTTAAGGTTAGGAAAGGGATAAGCTGGACCCTTCCCGCCTGGATGGGTGGCCCCCCGGTCCTTGGTGACTTAAATTGATCCCCAACTCCTGTCTGCGCTCTTCCCTTCCCCAGTTCCATCCCATGGAGGAGTTGCTCTCCTGTCGAGGAATTGGCATGGGCTGGCCCGGGGCTGGGAAGGAAGGAGAAGGGGCTACCTGGCACGGAGAGGCTGTCTGAGCGTGTGTAGCATGTGTATTTCAGAGCCTGACACTTGAGAAGACTGTTGCTCAGGCTAAGAAAACATAGTTTTTGGGGAGCCAGAGAGCAGAGGCAACGGCGGATGGCTGTGTGAGCGGAGAGCTTTGGGAAATCTGTGAGGTAGGCATTTGAATCTTAAAGCATTTCACTGCTGTTTGTGTGCCCTTTAGTTGGATTTTATATTGCTTTTGTATTTTGTTCAGTTTGGGGACTTTTCCCTTTTCGGAGCTGCCACTATCAATTGATTTGGTTTTTCAGTCCTCGGACTTGGTTCACTGGATGTCTTGAAACCCACTGGTGCCCTTGTAGATGTCTGGAAGTCAGAGATCGCTTAGGAAACTGGTGCTATTTTTTCAGATCGGGGAGATTCACTTGCAAATCTCACTGCCATGGAGACTTGCTGGGAGTCCTGAACGCCTGCGGAGGCCGCCAGCGCTTAGGAACCTAGGGAAGTTTCTGACTTAAAGAGACAGGAGAGGGAAAATTGAATGGGCAATTGTTAATTCCCGGAAGGTGGGTGCAGGGAGAAGTTGTCAAGGATCAAAAAGAAAGATGACTGAGAAAATGAAAGGATAAGTAAAGGAATGGGTTTGGTGGGATCCCAGCTGGGGCTGTGGCATTTTGAGGTTTACAGCATGGGGATAAAAATCAATAAGCAAACTGATAACAGCTCACTTGGCATGAATAAGATTCTTTTTTTTTTTTTTTTTTTTCCCCACTGGGTCCTAGAGAACCGGAGAAATAGGCAGGATGTGAGTTTGGAAGAGTTCTTTTTTTTTTTTTTAACCTCTTTATTGGAGTATAACTGCTTTACAATGGTGTTTTAGTTTCTGCTGTATAACAAGGTGAATCAGCTGTACATATACATATATCCCCATATCTCCTCCCTCTTGCGTCTCCCTCCCACCCTCCCTATCCCACCCCTCTAGGTGGTCACAAAGCACCGAGCTGATCTCCCTATGCGGCTGCTTCCCACTAGCTATCTATTTTACATTTGGTAGTGTATATATGTCCATGCTACTCCTTCACTTCATCCCAGCTTACCCTTCCCCCTCCCCGTGTCCTCAAGTCCGTTCTCTACATCTGCGTCTTTATTCCTGTCCTGCCCCTAGGTTTGTCAGAACCTTTTTCTTTTTTTTAGATTCCATATATATGTGTTAGCATATGGTATTTGTTTTTCTCTTTCTGACTTCACTCTGTATGACAGACTCTAGGCTGGAGAGGGTGTAGAGAAAAGGGAACCCTCTTGCACTGTTGGTGGGAATGTAAATTGATACAGCCACTATGGAGAACAGTATGGAGGTTCCTTAAAAAACTAAAAATAGAACTACCATATGACCCAGCAATCCCACTACTGGGCATATACCCTGAGAAAACCATAATTCAAAAAGAGTCATGTACCACAGTGTTCATTGCAGCTCTATTTACAAGAGCAAGCTAAATGTCCATCGACAGATGAATGGATAAAGAAGATGTGGCACATATATACAATGGAATATTACTCAGCCATAAAAGGAAACGTTATTGTAATGAGGTGGATGGAAGAGTGCATTTCTAATTGCTATTCTTCTTGACCACAGAAGATGCTCTAAACAAAATATGAGGATGTTAGAACCAGAGGGAAAATGTGCTTAGAATGATGCCTACAAAGATGTTTTCAAGTTTCTGCTGCCCTTCCCTTCCCCTCTTTCCCACCCTACTCCCAGTTTTGGGCAAATTATGTGATTTGAATACGTCTGGTATAAACAACTCCTTAGACTGATACAGTTATCACTGCGAGAGGATATTTGGGTACTAGAATAAAAATGATCTTGAGTCAGTGGTTCTTAAATCTTTTAGATCATGGACCATATTTGGGAATTGAAAAAACTTAGCTGACGGTGAGTTTCTAGAGTCCTCTCTCTACTGTGGCCCTGACACCCCCATCTTCTGATGCTCAACAAACAAAACTAAACAATGACAGCAAAGCCAAAAGGCGTAGCATAACGAGGTTTCTAATTAAAGCCCACTTTTGAAATATCGACAGCATAACATTATAAATATTCATAATATAAGAAAACAGCTTATGGAGCCCCTTTTGCAAGCCATGGTAGTCCCTCAAGAAAGCACCGCTTAAATAATTAATGTCAGCACAGTGAGTTCCTTTCATCCAGATTTCTATCTGTTGAAACTTGCTGGAAATCTGCATTTCTGCACTTCAATAATATGAGGATAGAAATTCATAAGGGTGACTTCCAGACACCACAAGATCCATCAGTGCCTTCTAAATCACAGAAGAGTACATGATGCTCTGAACACTTTGTGTTGAGTGTGCTTTCTTCCTCTCTAATTCTCTAAAATTTGGTAATCTGCTTAAATTGTGGTGCCCACATATTTCACACCAAGACTCAGGACTTGTGGTCTTACGGAGGATTTTTATGTTACGTTACTTTCAGTGTGAGGAACAGTTTGGGAAATGCAGTTCAGATGCCAGGTTGCAGTTTAGATGTCCGTTTCGGGGACAGTTACATAGTTTATGGGACAACTGGTCAGAAGGTATGAAATTGAGAAGCTCTTGAAAATCCAGTTCTCATAGAAATATAGATGCTTTGGTTAAAAGCATAAGTTTTTTGGTGTTCTGATTGACTTAGGTTCGAATTCCAATTCTGCCACCTATTCAGTGAGTGACATTGGGCAAGTTTCATGACCTTTCTAAGGCTCAGTTTCTTCCTCTGTAAAATTGGATAGCGATAGTACTTACCTCAGAGGTTATATGGGGGTAAATAAAATACCGTGTGAATACAACGGCACCTAGTATGGTGTCTGGCACTGTTAGCGTCTAATAATCAGTATCTACTGTTACTATTGTTATCACTTATGGTACCTTTTGATATGCCAGAGACAAAGCATATACTGTGCAACTTTATTTATTTATTTATTTATTACATCTTTATTGGAGTATAATTGCTTCACAATGCTGTGTTTCTGCTGTACAGCCAAGTGAATCAGCTGTATGTATACATATGTCCCCATATCCTTTCCCTCTTGTGTCTCCCTCCCAGGTGGTCACAGAGCACCGAGCTGATCTCCCTGTGCTATGAGGCTGCTTCCCACTAGCTAGCTATTTTACGTTTGGTAGTGTATATATGTCCATGCCACTCTCTCACTTCATCTCCGCCTCCCCTTTGCTGTGCAACTTTAGATCAACATTGGTGATCCTCAAAATGTTCTGGAATTAAGTCATTAGCACGTCTATTCCTCTCTATGAGGAGGCATCGTTATCCCCATGTTTTACACAGAAGAATCCATTGAAGTAGTTTAAGGCACCCAGGACATCAGTGGCGGCATCAGATGGGGGATATTTGTCCCCAGACTCTGTGCCCTACCCCTGGATCACACCCCTCCTGATGGTCCTGCTGGGCGTCCACATCAGGGGTGGTTTAACAAGGGCAAAGTAGCCCTTGTCTCTAGAAAGCCTCAGATAACCTTCCCAGGGAAATATTGTAGTCTAGTGCTGAAGGCTTGGTTTTCCTTGCTTCAGCCCTGCTATTAGTTGTGGCTCTGCCCTTTTCTCCTCCTGAACTTGCTGAGTGCAGAGTCCCTACAGGTGTCTCCTACTTGGCCAGCTCATGCCGATGGGTGGTCGTGACCATGAGTACCCAGTTCCAAGTGTCCACTGGGGACAATACAGAATCTGCTGCCCTTGTCCAACCCCTTAAAGACTGTGTTTCTATTTTCTCTTTGAAGACTTCTAACATAGGGATTTAATGCCTCCCATAAAACAAACTCCCCATCATATACTATAAAGTCCAAAGACAGTCATGTAATTAATCTAAAGGGTAAAGATGTCAAAAGACCTTTACTTTTGCCTTCCACAGGTATTCAGTTTCCTGCAGAATTCAGAATCCACTGGTACAGGGAAGGGGTTAAGAGAAGGGATTTCATAAAAGGTCTTCTAGGTGTCGCCTGGGTTTCTCAAGGAAACTAACTGAATAAAAAATCCCACTTGGGATAGGTCATAAAATGGCAGAGTGAAGAATAGCGTAGAGTGACTTCTAAGAAATCTACCACAAGGACAATACCAACGTCTAAAATGAAGAGAAACAGAAAAAAATCCAATAGAATTTCAGAAAAATAAGATTCTAGATTCAAAAATAACAAAGCAAATTTTGAAATGTAAAAACACCCCAAACTTGGAAATATTATAATGCTAAGGAAAAAGGGGAAAAAAAGAGTGGAACGTGAGAGAAACAGCAGAGAGAGTGGGATTGAAAGAATTGGTTGTGAGTTCAGTCCTGGGTCGATCACTCAGTTGAATCTGTTTCCTCATTTATGAAAAGATGACAATAATTCCTACCCTACACTCAAGGCTACTGAGAGGAACAGATGAGATACTGTGTCAAAACTAGAGAGATAACAGACCCTTAGAACATTCCCATCCACAATGCTGGGAAGTTGAACTCCATCTGGCCCTATCAGGCAGGTGTCCATAACTATACAGTATTAAGGAAAATTGACCCAAAAGGAAAGAATGTGTGTGTTACTAAGAAACAGAATTTTCTTCTTAATAATGCAGAAGAAAATCCCTTTGGATAATCCATAGCTAATGAATAACCAATTACTATTATACTAGGGCTTCCATAACAAAATACCACTAGCTGGGGTGGCTCAAAAAACAAAAATTTATTTTCTCGTGTCTCTGGAGGCTGGAAGTCCAAGATCAAGATGTTGGAAGAGTTGATGTCTGCTGAGGCCTCTCATGAGGATGGCCACCTTCTTGCTGTGTCCTCACATGGCTTTTCCTCTGTGTGTGCAAATCCATGTGTCTTTTCCTCTTCTTATAAGGACACCAGTCCTATTGGATTTGGACCCCACCCATATGACCTCATTTAACTTTGATTATCTCTTTCTAGGCTTTACCTCCAAATACAGTCACATTCTGAGGTACTGGGGGTTAAGGATTCAACTTATGAATTTGGGGGGAACACAGTTCATCCTATAACAGCTATTAATTAAAAGGTATATTCTTGTTCTAGGAATTTAGAAGGTTTATAAAAGAAAATGGCATCTGTCTAAAGGAAAATGATATCTCTGAATAACCATAGGGAGACCATGCCTTGGAAGGTAGCCTGGTAGACCTGGGCCAAGATTCAGGAGAAACTTGACTTTCAGGCATATTTCAACTAAGAGGGAAAGTGAGGACCTTGTGTTTTTCACTTCCACCTGGGTGTTCTGTCAAAGAACTAGCAGATTGTCCCTAGCAAGGTTGCATCTCTATGGTGAAAGCTGTTCTTGGAGGATGGATTTAACATTGTTTGGGATTAGATGCTCCTCTGAGGTCAAAAGGATTATGGCATTTCATGGGCTAGTTTCCCACTTCCTTTCAATATTCTGTCTCTTAAAGGAAGTCAGAAATTGATCCTACCACCCGGGTCCCTGCCGTGCGCAGCGTGGTCATGCATACTTTCCACAATTTCTTCAGTCAGTCCCCAACTTTCCCAGTTCCCATTCAGTAGGAACCATGATATTCAGTGATACACGTACACACACGTACACACGCACCTTTATTTATTCCCCGAACAGAATTTGTGAATAGACAGGAAGATGATTTGTAAGTGATATGTACACATCACTTTCTCCCTAAATTTCAGATCTTTGATTTCAGAGAAAGGGATATAGGGCCCAGCTCGTGGCTGAGGTGACCCCACAAATATGTGAAGTGAGGGCAGCTGATACCTATTCTAAATTTCCAGGCGTGAAAAGGCACGAAGGAGAAAGTGATGTCAGGGGAGGAGCAAGGTGATTCGCAGGTGTACAGGATAAGGGTGGGTGTGCCCCCTGCCTTCCTCTCCCCCTCCCCGCTCGCAGCTGCCCCTTTGGCTGGACCACTTGCATCCTCTGGTGGGGCACATTGTAGCTCCCTATTAGCAGTGTGGATGCTAGAGCCACACAGGACACATGAGGACATCGTGCAAGCAAGACACGTACCTTGATTTTCCTTTTTAAACAACTGATGGTGGTGAAAAATTATACTGGGGGAACAAAGAAGCACATATCTAGTAACTTGTAAAAACCGCATTGTGTCCTTTTTCCTTAAAAATAAGGTGTGCTTCCAATGCCCAAGAGGAAAGAATCAGTTCCCCAAGCATCATGATCATACCTCCTGATCCTCCCCAGTACCATTTCAGCACAAACAAGAACTCACTCCATTACTAGTAGCTTTCCTCTTTCACCAGGATCCATTCCAGAGGCAGGGGAAGTAATGGGTTAGTGCACCAAATCAGTCTGCCCAACTTTCAAACTATTTGGATGCAATGTGCTCTCTAAGTGTCAAGTACTCTCGTTTGGGTTATTAGAAAGGAACTGTTGAAAGGAACTATGATGTAATTCAGAATATATCAGTGCCTGTATTATTTAGCCCTGATTTTAAGGTTCATGACTTGCCAGAAAAAGGACCTAAAGGCTAAAAAGGATAAGGATGCAGACTCAGGAACAAACCATCAGATTTTAAGAAAACCAGTATTGGTTCCCTTTGGCTTTCATGTAAATCAATAACGTAGATTAGGAACTCTTAAAGTTGGTTTGTTCATATGTAGACTTTCTCAAACAAAAATGTGTTTGGTAAAGCACAAAATAAAACATAACTACCTTGGAGTTTGTTGTTTTTTTTTTAATTTTTTTTTTCGGTACGCGGGCCTCTCACTGTTGTGGCCTCTCCCGTTGCGGAGCGCAGGCTCTGGACGCGCAGGCTCAGCGGCCATGGCTCACGGGCCCAGCCGCTCCGGGGCTCGAACCCGTATCCCTTGCATCGGCAGGCGGACTCTCAACCACTGCGCCACCAGGGAAGCCCTACCTTGGAGTTTTTGTTGTTGTTGCTGTTATTATATTTAATCAGTAAGCACTTACTATCTACTACAGCTAAGGACAGGGTGTTATGCCAAGAGTTTTGCAAGGTAAGATGAATCAGATCTACCCACATCTATCTAGAGAAATAAAACATGTCCATACAAGTTTTAACAAAGTATAGAAAATGACAACTTCACGAGAACAGAAAAAAATGGTTATTGAGGTTGAAAAGAGGAAAATATTAATTCCAGCTAGAAAAGGTTTTAGAAATGTTTCTAACGAGAGTCTTGAGGGCTGAATAGGTATATTTCAGCGTGAAGGGTGAGGGGGCAGAGGACATTTCCAAGAGAGGAGAGGGAGTAGTAAGCGGGAAGCAAAATTGTAGAAGAAGGCACACCTGGATTGCACGTGAGGCCAGGAGGCCAGGTCAGTTCTTTTGAAGGAGAGGGTGAAGAAAACAACCAGTTGTAGAAACACTGGAAAAAACCTGAATATCCAGCAGAGAATGGCAGGGTCGGAGCTTGAAACTAGATGCAGGGCGGGGTGAATGGAGAGGGATGGTGAGTGCACCCTGCGGTTACATCGCAGCTGTGGTGGTGGAGAACATGATAAAGGTTAACAGTAATGATAATGATCATAAATAGGTCTCACTTGTTGAGGGCCTAGTAGCTGCTGAGCCTTTTCTTTAGATTATTGCCTTTAATCTGCACAGCAAACCTCAAGACAGGTACAAATACAGTCAGTCCTCATTCTGCACAGATTCTGTATTTGCAAATCTGGCTTATTCGCTAAAATTTATTTGTGACCCCAAAATCAGTACTCGTGGTACTTTCTCAGTCATCCATGGACGTGTGCAGAGTTGCCCCACATGTACATTCCCAGTGAAGTTAAGGAAGGTGATGCTCTGCCTTTTCGTTTCAGCTCATACTGTAAACAAGTGTCATTTTCATGGTCTATCTAGTCTCATGCTTTTCACTTTTTTTTTGCTTCTTGTTGGTGATCTCTCTGTTTAAAATGGTCCCCATGTGTAGTGCTGAAGTGCTGTCTAGTGTCCCTCCATGCAAGAAGGCTGTGATGTGCTTTAGGGAGACAACATGTGTGTTAGATATGCCTTGTTCAGACATGTCATAGTGCCGTCGGCCATGAGTTCAAGGTTAGTGGATCAACAATATATACTAAACAAGGTGTCTTTAAACAGAACCACACATAAGACACAATACATTGATCAGTTGATGAAAACATTGTGACCAGAGGCTCCCAGGAGCCTAACCCTATATTTCTTCTAGGAACAATGGTTCAGTGTTCACTAATTCCGTTTTCACAGTGACTTCATAGAACAAGGCTACTTTGAATATCAAGAAGACTCTGGTTGGGCTTCCCTGGTGGTGCAGTGGTTAAGAACCCACCTGCCAAAGCAGGGGACACAGGTTCGAGCCCTGGTCCGGGAAGATCCCACATGCTGCAGAGCAATTGGGCCCGTGCACCACAACTACTGAGCCTGCGCTCTAGAGCCTGCGAGCCACAACTACTGAAGCTCGCGTGCCTAGAGCCTGTTCTCTGCAACAAGAGAAGCCACCGCAATGAGAAGCCTGCACACCACAATGGAGAGTAGCTCCCGCTCCCTGCGACTAGAGAAAGCCCACTCGCAACAACAAAGACCCAATGCAGCCAAAAATAAATTAAAAATAAATAAATAAATAAATAAGACAATGGTAACACCCTCTCCCCAGAGATATAAACTGGGGTCGGGAGGGAGGGATAAGGACCTTGCCTGAGGCCACACAACAGGCACAAACCCAGTCTGTCAGATTTGAATGTCATATTGTGATGATATACATTTGTAATAACTTGACAAAGGCCTGGACCAGGTGTAGCAATGAAGAATGGAGGGGAGGAGGTGAATTACAAATGGTTTAGGAAGTAGAATCAACAGGACTTGGCCACTGATTGCACATGGAGGGCAAAGAGCAGGAAGAGGTCTGAGAGGAGTCTGAAGTCAGGTGGAGGTGATAACCTATTGGAATCAGGAGAGCCTGAGGGTGGATGGTTGCAGGAAGGGTAAACAGCAGGTTCAACTGGGATTAAGGGCTGGGGCTTGAGAACAGAAATGCCAGTTTTAATTTTTGAGCATTCACTATACTCCAGGTATTGTTAAGTGGCTCTAGCTAAATGATCGCATTTAATCCTCACAAGAACCTTATAAGACAGGAACTATTATGCCCATTTTACAGATGAAGAGAGTGAGGCTCAAAGAAGTAAAGTAATTTGCTCAAGGACACCCTGCTTATAAACAACAGAACAGGATTCAAACCCAGGCAGAGTGACCCTGGAGGTTGTAATACCAAAGAGAAGTTTTGGAATTTGAGATCTTAAAGGAAGAGAAGCATTAATGTTAATAATACCGTATCTTGTTCTCTAGTTTCTTCTTTTTAATGTTATTTTTTCCAATATTCTGTCTTTACACTGCATATTTTCCTACTTTCATGTTTTTGTTCAAATTCTTCTCTCCCACAAGAATGTTGTTCTTCTCTCCTAGCTTTTAGCTTTTATTCTTTTTTGTCTTTTTATGTTGCAGAGGGGTAAACTTACTTGGTAGCTTCAGAAATTGGACACTTTATGTTATATCGTGCTGTCTAATTTAAAAAGTTTGAACGTTTCAAGGATTCCTGGAACATAATACATGTTACTTAAGAAAAATTATTCTCTGAATATTACTCAGCCATAAAGAAGAATTAAATTTTGCCATCTGTAACAACATGGATAGATCTAGAGGGTATTATGCCGAGTGAAATAAGTCAGACAGACAAAGACAAATATCCTATGATTTCACTTATATATGGAGTCTAAAAAAACAAATAAACAAACATAACAAAACAGAAACAGACTCATAGATACAGAGAGCAAAACTGGTGGTTGCCATGGGGCGATGAGTGAAATAGGTGAGGGAGAATAAAAGGTACAAACTTCCGGTTACAAAATAAATGAGTCCTGGGGACTATAGTCAATAATATTGTAATAACATTGCATGGGGACAGATGGTAACTATACTTATCGTGGTGATTATTTTGCAATGTATAAAAATATTGAATCACTATGTTGTATACGTGAAACTAATATAATAAGTCAATTATACTTCAATTTAAAAAAGAAGAATTGTTCTCATAATCATTCTTACAATTCACATTAATAATGTTATGGTTTATTTACAGATGTTCTCATTAACAGAGGAAACATGATTATGCTATTTGTGTATTAGATTTGGATAACGTGGCATAAAATAACTTGATCCTTGTTTTGTGTTTCCTCTTGGATATCAGTTACCTTTGAACTTTTGTAAAGATATAAAGTCTCTCATTGTTTCCCAAATCTGTATCATCGAGACTTATTTGCCTATGTCCTTGAGACATTAAGAAATTAAACATTCCCTCAACACTTAGGTATTAAGGGTTATTTCCACAGGACTCCTAGTAGTACTGTACCCGGAGATATAATAGTATCCAAAAACAGAGGGTGTTTCGTTTAAGAAGTGCCAGAGCTGTTTATTATATTAAAAAACTTTTAAACAGTATATAACAGGAGAAAAAAAAAAAAAAACTCCTGTCGGAATCTTGAGCTCCTTCTTTCTTTCTAAAATGCCCCCCCAAGATGTCCAGAAGGTGAGCATTCTTTCTGGCCACAGGGAAAGTGCCCTCCAGAACTGTGAACTCCATCAAAAACGCTTCTGCCCAAAGAGCTCAAAGGCCAGACATTTCGAGAACAGATAGCTTGGATCTCTGTAGGTAAGTGGGAAAGAGTTCACCTACAAGGGAGTTTCTATTCTTTGAAATAACCCAAGTCTGAAACCCTTCCTCTGTAAATTAAAAAGAAATCTCTTGAACTATTCTGAAACCAAAAGAGAGAGACTTGCAATGCTGCTGGCAACTGTACTAGATAGTCAACTGTGACTCTTAGGTGAACAAATTCTGCATTTGTATAGAGATCTGGTAATTTAGGAACAAAGCGAAGACAGAGGAACCTTAAGGAATCTTTGTCTTGTTCTTAAACTGCCATGGCCTGAAAGGGAACTGGGGAAAATGAAGCCATGTTTGATTCGACAAACACTTGAAACCATCCTTCAAATATTCTGGACGGAAAACAGTCCAAAGTGTGTTTTGCCAAACCCAAGGGAAATTAGCTCCATATGTTTCTGATTTATTTACAGTTTAATCATCAAAATATTGCTTTGCAAGGACTGGTTATGTCCAAAAAACCTTTTATGAGCCATTTTAAACAGCATCTTGAGAACAGGAAGCCCTGTTTTGCCAAGAGCCAGCAGATGCCTGAGCAGAGGTTCTGGAGTTGGTAGTAGGGGCAGAGCCCTGGGTGCTGCGATTTCCAAATCTGGCAGAGCAGACTTCGTATTGGTTTTGGGGAATCTGTGCTCCACTCACTAGAATTACAGAAATCCTTCAGGGAGGATAACCTGAGGGGAAGGTGACTGCTGGCTTCCATGATTTCCACTCAAACTCATTATCTTTCATGGAATTTCATATTCCTTTCACCACATTCCATTTGCTAAATGATTATTCAGGAGATAACTTCTCTACTGAAATTATAATGTTTGTATCTGAACCCTTACAAACCTGAGGTAGAATTTCTTAGAAAACAGCGGCTTCGAAGGAGCCATTATCTGAACGAATAGGACAAAAATTTTTTCTTTTTCTTTTCGAATTTTTTCCTTTTGGGGTTTTTTTGGGGTTTTTTTGCTTCTCTTTCTTTTTATTCTACTTTTCCTTTTCCTTTTCTTTCCCTTGGAAGTTCACCATACAGTATCAATCATCCAGAAGACATTTAATAATAAACTGGTGATTATCAACATTATGTACATGTATATGTACTATACAAGCCTGGGTTTACTAGTTGAGGAGGAAGGCCTTTATTGAAAATACGCCTTTGTAAGGGATTACCCACTTTTTTCTCATTCTCCTGAAACTTTACCTAAAACCAAGCATTCTTTCTCTAGACTTTATTTTTTTAACATCTTTATTGGAATATAATTGCTTTACAGTGTTGTGTTAGTTTCTGCTGTATAACAAAGTGAATCAGCTATACGTATACATATATCCCTTCCCTCTTGCGTCTCCCTCCCACTCTCCCTAGCCCACCCCTCTAGGTGGTCACAAAACACCGAGCTGATCTCCCTGTGCTATGCAGCTACTTCCCACTAACTACCTATTTTTTATTTGGTAGTGTATATATGTCAGTGCCACTCTCTCACTTCATCCCAGCTTACCCATTTCCCTCCCTGTGTCCTCAACTCCGTTCTCTATGTCTGCGTCTTTATTCCTGTCCTGCCCCTAGGTTCTTCAGAACCATTTTTTAAAATTCCATATATATGTGTTAGCATATGGTATTTTTCTCTTTCTGACTTACTTCACTCTGTATGACAGACTCTAGGTCCATTCACCTCACTACAAATAACTCAGTTTCATTCTTTTTATGGCTGAGTAATATTCCATTGTATATATGTGCCACTACTTCTTTATCCATTTATCTATCAATGGGCACTTAGATTGCTTCCACGTCCTGGCTATTGAAAATATTGCTGCAGTGAACATTGTGGTACATGACTCTTTTTGAATTATGGTTTTCTCAGGGTATATGCCCAGTAGTGGGATTGCTGGGTCGTATGGTAGTTTTATTTTTAGTTTTTTAAGGAACCTCCATACTGTTCTCCATAGTGGCTGTATCAATTTACGTTCCCACTAACAGCACAAGAGGTTTCCTTTTCTCCACACCCTCTCCAGCATTTATTGTTTGCAGATTTTTTGATGATGGCCATTCTGACTGGTGTGAGGTGATACCTCACTGTAGTTTTGATTTGCATTTCTCTAATGGTTAGTGATGTTGAGCATCCTTTCATGTGTTGGTTGGCAATCTGTATATCTTCTTTGGAGAAATGTCTACTTAGGTCTTCTGCCCATTTTTGGATTGGGTTGTTTGCTTTTTCATATTGAATTGCATGAGCTGCTTGTATATTTTGGAGATTAATCCTTTGTCAGTTGCTTCATTTGCAAATAATTTCTCCCATTCTGAGGGTTGTCTTTTCGTCTTGTTTATGGTTTCCTTTGCTGTGCAAAAGCTTTTAAGGCTCATTAGGTCCCATTTGTTTATTTTTGTTTTTATTTCCATTTCTCTAGGAGGTGGGTCAAAAAGGATCTTGCTGTGATTTATGTCATAGAGTGTTCTGCCTATGGTTTCCTCTAAGAGTTTGATAGTGTTTGGCCTTACATTTAGGTCTTTAATCCATCTTGAGTTTATTTTTGTGTATGGTGTTAGGGAGTGTTCTAATTTCATTTCTTTACATGTAGCTGTCCAGTTTTCTCAGCACCACTTACTGAAGAGGCTGTCTTTTCTCCATTGTATATTCTTGCCTCCTTTATCAAAGATAAGGTGACCATATGTGTGTGGGTTTATCTCTGGGCTTTCTATCGTACTCCATTGATCTGTATTTCTGTTTTTGTGCCAGTACCATACTGTCTTGATTGCTGTAGCTTTGTAGTGTAGTCTGAAGTCAGGGAGCCTGATTCCTCCAGCTCCGTTTTTCTTTCTCAAGATTGCTTTGGCTATTCAGGGTCTTTTGTGTTTCCATACAAATTGTGAAAATTTTTGTTCTAGTTCTGTGAAAAATGCCATTGGTAGTTTGATAGGGATTGCATTGAATCTGTAGATTGCTTTGGATAATATAGTCATTTTCACAATGTTGATTCTTCCAATCCAAGAACATGGTATATCTCTCCATCTGTTTGTATCATCTTTAATTTCTTTCATCAGTGTCATATAGTTTTCTGCATACAGGTCTTTTGTCTCCTTAAGTGCGTTTATTCCTAGGTATTTTGTTCTTTTAGTTGCAGTGGTAAATGGGAGTGTTTCATTAATTTCTCTTTCAGATTTTTCATCATTAGTGTATAGGGATGCAAGAGATTTCTGTGCGTTAATTTTGTATCCTGCTACTTTACCAAATTCGTTGATTAGCTCTAGTAGTTTTCTGGTAGCATCTTTAGGATTCCCTATATATAGTAACATGTCATCTGTAAACAGGGACAGTTTTACTTCTTCTTTTCCGACTTGGATTACTTTTATTTCTTTTTCTTCTCTTATTGCTGTGGCTAAAACTTCCAAAACTATGTTGAATAATAGCAGTGAGGGTGGGCAACCTTGTCCTGTTCCTGATATTAGTGGCAATGGTTTCAGTTTTTCACCATTGACGATGATGTTGGCTGTGGGTTTGTCATATATGGCCTTTGTTATGTTGAGGTAAGTTTCCTCTATGCCTACTTTCTACAGAGTTTTTAATCATAAGTTGGTGTTGAATTTTGTCGAAAGCTTTTTGCGCATCTATTGAAATTATCATTTGTTTTAATCCTTCAGTTTGTTAATATGGTGTATCACATTGATTGATTTGCATATATTGAAGAATCCTTGCATTCCTGGGATAAACCCCACTTGATCATGGTGTATGATCATTTTAATGTGCTGTTGGATTCTGTTTGGTAGTATTGTGTTGACGATTTTTGCATCTATGTTCATCAGTGATATTGGCCTGTAGTTTTCTTTTCTTGTGACATCGTTGTCTGGTTTTGGTATCAGGGTGAAGGTGGCCTCGTAGAATGAGTTCGGGATTGTTTCTCCCTCTGCTATATTTTGGAAGAGTTTCAGAAGGATAGGTGATAGCTCTTCTCTGAATGTTTGATAGAATTCGCCTGTGAAGCCATCTGGTCCTGGGCTTTTGTTTGTTGGAAGATTTTAATCACAGTTTCAATTTTAGTGCTGGTGATTGGTCTGTTTATATTTTCTTTTTCTTCCTGGTTCAGTCTTGGAAGGATGTGCACTTCTAAGAATTTTTCCATTTCTTCCAGGTTGTCCAGTTTATTGATATATAGTAGCTTGTAGTAATCTTTCATGTTACTTTGTATTTCTGCAGTGTCAGTTGTTACTTCTCCTTTTTCATTTCTAATTCTGTTGATATGAGTCCTCTCTCTTTTTTTCTTGATGAGTCTGGCTAATAGTTTATCAATTTTGTTTATCTTCTCAAAGAACTAGCGTTTAGTTTTATTGATCTTTGAGATCGTTTCCTTTATTTCTTTTTCATTTATTTCTGATCTGATCTTTATGATTTCTTTCCTTCTGCTAACTTCAGGGGTTTTTTGCTCTTCTTTCTCTAATTGCTTTAGGTGTAAGTTTAGGTTGTTTATTTGAGATGTTTCTTGTTTCTTGAGGTAGGATTGTATTGCTATAAACTTCCCTCTTAGAACTGCTTTTGCTGCATCCCATAGGTTTTGGGTCATCGTGTTTTGATTCTCACTTGTTTCTAGGTATTTTTTGATTTCCTCTTTGATTTCTTCAGTGATGTCTTGGTTATTTAGTAGCATATTGTTTAGCCTCCATGTGTTTGTATTTTTTAGTTTTTTTTTTTTTCCTGTAATTGATATCTAGTCTCTTAGCGTTGTGGTCAGAAAAGATACTTGGTACTATTTCAATTTTCCTAAATTTACCAAGGCTTGATTTGTGACCCAAGATATGGTGTATCCTGGAGGATGTTCCATGAGCACTTGAGAAGAAAGTGTCTTCTGTTGTTTTGGGATGGAATGTCCTATAAATATCAATTAAGTCCATCTTGTTTAATGTTTCATTTAAAGCTTGTGTTTCCTTATTTATTTTCATTTTGGATGATCTGTCCATTGGTGCAAGTGGGGTGTTAACGTCCCCTACTATGATTGTGTTACTGTCGATTTCCCCTTTTATGGCTGTTAGCATTTACCTTATGTATTGGGGTGCTCCTATATTGGGTGCATAAATATTTACAATTGTTATATCTTCTTCTTGGATTGATCCCTTGATCATTATGTAGTGTCCTTCTTTGTCTCTTGTAATAGTCTTTACATTAAAGTCTATTTTGTCTGATATGAGAGTTGCTACTCCAGCTTTTCTTGATTTCCATTTGCATGGAATGTCTTTTTCCATCCCCTAGCTTTCAGTCTGTATGTGTCCCGAGGTCTGAAGTGGGTCTCTTGTAGACAGCATATATATGGGTCTTGTTTTTGGATCCATTCAGCCAGTCTCTGTCTTTTGGTTGGAGCATTTAATCCATTTATATTTAAGGTAATTATTGATATGTATGTTCCTATTACCATTTTCTTAATTATTTGGGTTTGTTATTGTAGGTCTTTTCCTTTTCTTGTGTTTCCTGCCTAGAGAAGTTCCTTCAGCATTTGTTGTGAAGCTGATTTGGTGGTGCTGAATTCTCTTAGCTTTTGCTTGTCTGTAAAGGTTTTAATATGTCTGTTGTATCTGAATGAGATCCTTGCTGAGTAGAGTAATCTTGGTTGTAGGTTTTTCCCTTTCATCACTTTAAATATGTCCTGCCACTCTCTTCTGGCCTGCAGAGTTTCTGCTGAAAGATCAGCTGTTAACCTTATGGGGATTTCCTTGTATGTTATTTGTTGCTTTTCCCTTGCTGCTTTTAATATGTTTTCTCTGTATTTAATTTTTGATACTTTGATTATTATGTGTCTTGGTGTGTTTCTCCTTGGATTTATCCTGTTGGGACTCTCTGCACTTCCTGGACTTGATTGACTATTTCCTTTCCCATATTAGAGAAGTCTTCAACTATAATCTCTTCGAATATTTTCTCAGTACCTTTCTTTTTCTCTTCTTCTTCTGGGACCCCTATAATATGAATGTTGGTGCATTTAGTGTTGTCCCAGAGGTCTGTGAGACTGTCCTCAGCTCTTTTCATCCTTTTTTCTTTATTCTGCTCTGTGGTAGTTATTTCCACTATTTTATCTTACAGGTCACTTATCCGTTCTTCTGCCTCAGTTATTCTGCTATTGATTCCTTCTAGAGAATTTCTAATTTTATTTATTGTGCTGTTCATCATAGTTTGTTTGCTCTTTAGTTTTTCTAGGTCCTTGTTAAATGTTTCTTGTATTTTCTCCATTCTATTTCCAAGATTTTGGATATTTACTATCATTATTCTGAATTCTTTTTCAGGTAAACTGCCTATTTCCTCTTCATTTGGTTGGTCTGGTGAGTTTTTACCTTGCTGCTTCATCTGTTGTGTGTTTCTCTGTCTTGTTGTGCTTAACTTACTGTGTTTGGGGTCTCCTTTTCACAGGCTGCAGGTTCGTAGTTCGCATTGTTTTTGGTGTCCGCCCCCAGTGGCTAAGGTTGGTTCTGTGGGTTGTGTTGCTTCCTGGTGGAGGGGACTGGTGCCTGTGTTCTGGTGGATGAGGCTGGATCTTGTCTTTCTGGTGGGCAGGACTGCATTTGGTGGTGTGCTTTGGGGTGTCTGTGAACTTAGTATGATTTTAGGCAGCCTCTCTGCTAATGGGTGGGTATATTTTCCTGTCTTGCTAGTTGTTTGGCATGGGGTGTCCAGCACTGGAGCTTGCTGGTCATTGAGTGGAGCTGGGTCTTAGGGTTGAGACAGAGATCTCTGGGAGAGCTCTTGCCAATTGATATTACATGGGGCTGGGAGGTCTCTGGTGGTCCAATGTCCTGAACTCGGCTCTCCCGCCTCAGAGGCTCAGGCTTGACACCCGGCTGGGGCACCAAGACGCTGTCAGCCACACGGCCCCTGTTGCTAGAGAATCCACATTTCATCTGGAAAGTACATAAATCTGGCAATCTCACTTCAGGCCTAGCCCTTCCAACCTTTTTCGCTTTGTGCTTAGTCTGTTTCTGTTGCTCATAGCGGGCCCCATGCAGAGGCCTTGTCCCAGCCCTTCAGACCAGAGTCCCTTGTGAAACGGCTGAGCCAACACCTCAGCTCAGAACATGCGCTGAAGCTCCTCACAGGACACTCACCCCAAGACGGCCTATTTTTGAGTTTTTGAAAAATAAAATAAAATTCTTAGAATTTTTTAAAAAGCCTCCTAAAATGGCTTTGAATAATGTTTATTCTGTTTTCCCTCTCAATGCTCTTCAACAGTGGTTTTTTAGTTTACTGATCAGCTTCACCTGGGAAATTGTTAGAAATGAAAATTCGGTGAGCTCCCCTCACACTGAATGCTCCCAGTGGTTTTCAAATCACACATCCATCGGAACCACTTAGGGTCTTGTTAAAATATATACTGCTGAATTCCACCCCTAGAGTTTCTGATTCAGTAGGTCTGGGTGTGACCTGACAACTTGTACTTCTAACAAGTTCCCAGGTGATGTTGCTAGTCCTGGGGCCCCACTTGAAGAACCATTAGTCTATACTCTTCCCACTTCTCACCGCTGACTTGCAGTTGAGTGGCAGGGAGATGGGTATTAAAGCAAGTGGAGAGCATTCCAGGTGCATCCACTAATGGTTACATGGGGACGTGTTTTAATGACTTAACAATGATGCCATCTCTCGAAATTCCTGTGGACCATTATTGATGGCCAAACAAATGAAGTAGTTTACATAATTATTGGAATGATTGTGTAACTCTGTGGCCTCCACAGAGATTTAGTTTATGAAATAAGAGTACCACCAAGCCCATTTATATAGAACACCTACAATTTTCAGAGATTTTTGTGAATTAGACTCTCTACAGGCTTTAAAATTATATGTAAGTAGGAACTAAATGCATGTGGTGACATGAGCTTTTTCTGTCATTAAAGTGTAAGAGGACTTTCATTGCATGGGTTCTTGATTGAGGAATATTGGGCATATCATAGGGAAAATGTCTTTGGTGAGAGTTGTATAGTTGACACCAATGGACTATACTGATCTTCAGGCACATCGTGAAGCTGGGGCTCAGTTAAGGCATTTCACCAGAGAGGTCTGCTGGCGGGCTGCTTTGTGATGAGCTGACAATATGAAGAGCTCCTAGAACCTTCTTTTAAAAAGTGATTCTCAAACTTGCAAATGCATTATAATCACCTGAGAACCTTTTTAATAGGAGATGCTGATTCAGCCGGCCTGGAGTGGGGCTCAAAAGCACTTCATTTCTAACAGTCTCCCCGGAGATGCTAATGCTGCTGGTCCATGATCCACACTTGGAGAAGCAAGGTTCTAGAATAGTGGTTCACGACCCCAGGAAACCCTTAAAACATTCTAAATCAAATGTTCAGGGTAGGACTCTGGCGTAAGTATTTTTAAAGCACCCCAGGTGATCCCAGTGTGCAGCCAGCATTGAGATGCTCTGACCTGGAAAAGCAGAGTTTGTTTTTCTAGGCTGCCTCTCTCAAAGTCAGATGTCTCACCTGAGTCTTTGGTGAGTATTAGATTGCAGGGAATTCATACTTGACTTTTCTAATAAGAGCCTGAGTGCCTATTTCTATGTTGCTGATAAAAGAAAGAGCCAGATGCTTTAGATTTCTGATGTGCTGACTACAGAGTTGACGTTCAGCTATGAAAATTTAGCAACTGGTCTTGTATTCTCTCCCCTATGGAGGGTCTCCCTATTTACTCTCATAAGTGAGCTACAGATATAACTAGGGGGTACAACCAACATTTTGATACTCAACAAAAAAAATGTGTATATGCTTGAGTACTTAGACATATATTTGAGAACTCAGAACCCTGCACAAAAAAAAATAAAGTCAAAAACTTGCTTTAAAAACGTCAAGAGCAGATGTTACAATCCACTTGTCTCCAGCATAAAATAAACATAATGTTACTTCTGTGGAACATCTGATTCTGGTTATAACTGCACCCCAGTGGACCTTATTGGATGAGTCACTTACAAAGTGCACCCATAAGTATCTGAAGGTGCTATCTGTGGTTGGGTAATTAAATATTGTACACTTAAACATGAGGGACTGGCTGCCAAATACAATTATCTCAGTTGTAGCCTGGTTGAAGCTGAACTTCTCTTTCTCACAATAATTGGCCAACAGGTGCAGTTACTTTTTTTAAAAAAAATAAATTTATTTATTTTTGGCTGTGTTGGGTCTTCGTTGCTGCGTGTGGGCTTTCTCTAGTCGCGACAGGCAGGGACTACTCTTTGTTGCGGTGTGCGGGCTTCTCATTGCGGTGGCTTCTCTTGTTGCAGAGCACAGGCTCTAGGAGCGTCAGCTTCAGTAGTTGTGGCACGCAGGCTCAGTAGTTGTGGCTCATGGGCTCTAGAGTGCAGGCTCAGTAGTTGTGGTGCACCGGCTTAGTTGCTCTGTGACATGTGGGATCTTCCCAGAGCAGGGCTCAAACCCGTGTCCCCTGCATTGGCAGGTAGATTCTTAACGACTGTGCCACCAGGGGAGTCCCAGGTGCAGTTACTTCTTAAGTTCACTCCTCATTTCTGATTTAAAATAAAAGAAAATCCAAACTATGGAAAGGTAGAAAAGGATGTACCCCTATTTATCCTGGTAGATGTTTACAGACCCAATTTGTCTAATAACTGTATCAAGTTATTTAAATATTAAATCCCGAAGAAGAGGACCTAAGTGCCCAGCATATTTTAGAAGTTAAATTAATCCTCCCCAAAGCCATTCTTCTCCCATCCCATTTTTTGGCCAGTAGTATTATGATGACAGGTGGTAAAGCATTAAGATTTTGGATGCCATATAAATGTTTCCCATTTTATGCTATGGGTAGTTCATGGGCATGAATCTAAGAATGACAAAAACAACCATCATTGCGAAAGTTGTCTTCTAAACCATATCTCCGTGAATTGAAACTGTATAGAAATGATCAGTAGAATGATCGGTAATAGAATGGACATGGCTGGGACAGTCGTGAAGAGGTATTTCTTGTTCTTCAGTGCAGCCCATCCACTACTTTGAGCCCGTGTGCTCTGCCCTGGCCCTTGGAGTTAACTTAATGCATTCACGTACCAGAGCGAGCAACACAAACCAGCCAGTGCTGGAGGAAATATTTTGGGATCCCTTTTGTTACCAAGCAGGGTTCTTTGGCCTCCTCAGTCAACAGAAAGTGATCAGGAGGGAGCTAGAACAAGTAACAGGTTCCCTTGCTTGCACACTCAGGGAGCTGGACGGGGCGAGCTTGTTCCTTACCTGCTTTTGCTCCGGGCTCTTCAGAAGTGGCAGTTGAGTTCTTAGTCTTTTTGTATCTTGTTGTTTATAATTTGCCCCAACTGCTGCATGCGCACAGCTATTTTTAGTCCCTTATAGTTTCTTTGTATTTTATTGCTGGAGGAGTTGTTTATCCAGGTGCAAGCACTGCAGCAAAGGGTCCCAGGTCCCAGCCTGTCTCACTTTCACTTGTTTCTTCTCTGATTTCATCTTCTCTCAATGCTAGCCTGGTGCGCCTGGTATTCCAGGGCCTGAAACTCATCTCTTGACCTCTTTGGACATCATACTTTACCTGTGTTCTTGTCAGTACTTAGACTTCAGATTCTCTCACAGATGCAGGTTTGGCCACCCTGTGGCTTATGACATCCCCTACTGCCCCAGTTAGAAATTTCCTGCCCATACTTATCCCCAAGGAACCCATTCCCACGGTGACAAAAGCCAGGCCCACCAGCAACAGTACAACAGACCACCCAGAAGCCTGGGGTAAGCAAAATGGAAAGGATCTGGCCCTCAGATTACGAAGACACCTATGTGGTATGGAGGGAAGGGGAAGGGGGATGGGAACCACCCTCCATGCACTAGGGAGCTGATGGGCCCCCGGGGACTTTGGGTCCATGTATATTCATCTCTAGAACAGTGGGCCTTCTCACCACTGAGACCAGAGTTTTGGAGTGGGGCTGGGGAGGAGAAGTGAGAAGGGGAGCATTTAAATTTGTACATTCTTGAAAAATCATGATTTGAAAGTGTACCCTTTAAATTTCAGTTCCCTGTAATACTGGAAGTTCTAACCAATAAAACCCAGGTCCCTTCAGGGATACTGAAAAAAGACCCTGTTTTTCATTTTTGAGAAAAGCTGGTATAGAATTTTGAAGTGATGGCCAGTAAGCTTATGAGTGTCTATTTGCTTAAGTTAGTGAAATTTTCTTCTTGAGGCAAGGGTGAACTGCATTTGGAATCCACCTGAGGGAATAGAGATTGTGGTTGTGTAGGGCTAGGGTGAGAATAAGGAGTGATGGTAAATGGGCACTTGTTTTCTTTTTAGAATGTTGGAAGTGTTCAAAAATTAGATTGTGGTGATGATTGTACAACTCTGTAAATATACTAAAATTCATTGAATTGTACACAAAGTGGGTGAATTTTATGGTATGTAAATTATGTCTCAATAATGCCATTAAAAATCAAAAGGCATCTTATGAACCCTGATAAGAAGTTTTGATGTTCTCCCAGTTGAGGCAGGAAGGTATTGATGATGAGATTCATACACCTGCATCTTAGAAAGCTCCCTGTGGGATCAACCTCTGCTGTGCAAGGTTGAGGTGAAGTAAAGAGAACTGGCCTCTGTTGAGCATCTGCTGTAAAATAAACACTGCAGAGACCCCTTATACACATCATCTCATTTAAACCTCACGACAGCCTACTGGTACCTTTATTCTAGCTGGATGATTTATTGCTGTTGCCATAGAGATGCAATTCTATTGGATCTGAAATGCAGACAACCGCTACTCTACCTATGAGATAGTTAAGGCTCAAGGAGGTGAAATAACCAGCCCAAAAGCACACAGACAGTAAGGGGCAGAGCCAGGATTGGAACTCAGAGGATGTCTGATTGATCTAAGGCTTTGCTTTTTCCGCTCCACCCTGCTGCCCTGAGATTGGGCAAATTAGAGTGCACGGCACGGGTTGAAGGAACCCCTTGGTAGATTGTTCAGCATTAATACTTTCACATACCCCTTGTATTAGTTTCCTCTTGCTCATGTAACAAATTACCACAAATTGAGTGGCTTAAGGAAACACAAATTTATGCTTTCCAGCTCTGGAGATCAGAAGACCAAAATCAGTCTCAATGGGATAAAGGCAGAGTTGGTTCCTTCTAGAGGTTCTTGGGGGAATCCATGTCCTTGCCTTTTCCAGCCTCTGGAGACCAGCGTTCCTCGGATCCTGGTTCTTTCTTTGCAATGGGATCACTGCAACTTCTGCTTCTGTCATCGCATCTCCTCCCTCTCTGACTTGACCTTCTCACTTCCCTCTTATAAGTACCCTTGTGATTACATTGGCGCATCTGGATAATCCAGGATAATCTCTTCATCTTAAGAGCCCTAATTTAATCACAACTGCAAAGTCCCTTCTACCGTGTAAAGTAACATATTCACAGGTTGGGGGACTAGGATGTGGATATCATTGCGGGGGGGCATTATTCTGCCTACCCCACACCCACCCTAGAAACCTATGTTTGAAAGGAGTCTCGGAATAAATGTAATCTTCCGTATTTTGACCTTGAACATAAACTCAAAAGCTGCTCTTTATTCATAACAACCAAGATCAAGACTTGAATCAAATAATACTAATTATTTGTCTCCAATTTGTCTCTTGAAACTTTAGAGGAATAAAATAAATTAAAACCTTGATGAGGTGCCACTAAGTATATTACTTTCCTTTGAAGGTGTTATTAGTCGATACATTGAAGGATTGCTTTAATACGTCAAGCCCTCAGAGAGATCTCACATCAAAGGAATGAGGATGTTTGGACAAATGAGAACGAATGCACACGTAGAATAGTATTTATATTTGCTCATAAACTGTTTTGAGGCATGCCTTCTCTTCTACAGTGTCATTTAAGATGACTGTGTGCTTCATAAGGTACTTTTTAAATAGGTCAGGGTCTTATTTTTTAAAGGTTCTCTGGTGTCTGTTTGGCTCTAGGTTTACTTCCTACAGCAACAGCTGAAATTGTCAAAGTCAAGGGCCAAATTCCAACAGAAGATGAAGAGCAAAACCTTGACCCTGCTGACCAAAAGCAGAGTACAGGGAAAGGGGTTTTTCTACTATTATCCAAGGGTCTGGGGCTTGAAAGCGTTGTTCTCCCAAAGGTGGGAAGACTTACCCTATTTTTCATATACATTCAAAATATTGAGTGGTAGGAGTTTGAGAGTTGAAGACAATGCAGACGTTCCCTTAGCTCTTATGAAGATTTTCCTGTATATTCTCAGCTCTCCTTAATTAATAATGATACCTTTCTCTATAACTCCCGTCACCCTCACAGAATATATCATCCTCTTAGTTTTTTGTTCTCTTACACTCAGCATATCACCATGGACTTTTTCTAGTCTTCAATTCAAATCCTGCCACAGACTTCTGCTAAAAGTAGTATTTTGGTTCAAAAATGTCCTTGGTCCTTAGCCAGTTTTAAGTCTTACTCTCCAAGTAGAATCCTGGGGGGCTCAAGGTGTTTGATCTTTGCCATTGATTGCTTATGTGACCTTGGGGTCAGTCTGTCTGGATCTCAGTGTTTCCATATGAAAATCAGCGTTGTGTAATAGGACTGTGAGGTGCCTTTCAATTCCAATGTCTTAGAAGCTGAGAACATTTAGTGGTTATGGGAACCATGTGTTAGATTTTGGTTTGGCGTTTCCAGGAAGTTGACGCAGAGATAAGATTTTGAGTACAAGTAGTTTGTCTGGGAGGTGCACTCAGGAAGTACTGGCAGAAGTTTGGGGAAATAAGACAGAAAAGAGAAGGAGAAAAGAGAAGGCAATAAAAGGTATATTATCAAGCCAGTTACCATTGTATGCAACACACCTTCAAGTTATTCCAATTGAGAGATGTGGAAACTGGGTATTTATTCACGTACTTTTTCTCCATCATTGGTTGAATGCTGCTTTGAGGGTCATTGTCTCTCCAGCACTTCTTGCTCCTTTTCTCCTATAGTCAGAAAAAAGCCCTCTGTGTAGAGTTGCAGGCTTTCCCAGTAAGTTTTCTAATTACCGGTAGGATATGGGCAGGGTGCTGACTACATCCGCTACAATGTGTGTGAGACCTGTGGGGGAAGTATGGGAAAGAAATGGTCAGTTGGGAAATGAGAAAGCAGTGGTCTGATGTTTTGGTTTCTTTTAAACTTACCATGAATGTACCAGAAATTCCAAGCCATTGTTCTATAATGTTTAGCAGTGTGTGCATGCTACCTTCACAGTGGGCATGGACAAGAGAATAAATTTGTAGCTAAACATTAAAGAAGAGCTCACCAAAATCCTGACCAGAGTGAAAAGGGTGTATGTTAGTAAATTATGGATGCTTTATATAATTTACATAGAAATACTCTTAAAAAACGAAGTTGCAGGGACTTCCCTGGTCCAGTGGTAAAGAATCCGCCTTCCCATGCAGGCGATGTGGTTCAGTCCCTGGTCGGGGAACTAAGATCCTACATGCCACAGGGCAACTAAGCCCGCACGCCACAACTACTGAGCTCGCGCACCTCAATGAGAGACAGAAAAAAAAAACCCATGCCACAACTAGAGAGAAGCCCGCATGCTGCAATGAAGACCCAATGCAGCCTCCCCCCAAAAAAGATAGAAAATAACTAAATAAAATATTTTTAATAAACCACTACGTTGCAAAAATCTGTAATGAAATTTCTTCTCACTACCCATTCTTCAGGATATCACATAAAAATGTTATGATGCTGTGACATTTTAACTAACAAGGAACTCATTTTTAATTGCTTAGTATCGAAGGTTCAGTTTGGCCAAGAGCCTTCTCTCATGTTTTATGGGTCTTTCCTTTAATGCATAGCCAATGCTTTGTGTAAGATGGGCTAGTTGGTTCTATGATCATCCATTGCTCCTTAAAATGCTTCAGCATTCAGATATGCTCTTAGAAATAGGATAATTCAATTCATTCTTCCCCTTCTGAACTTTCTGAGAACCCGACTTGCCAACATCTATGAAATATAGAAGAGGCTTAGCAATCAATCACGAGGGAGGAGGTGATGGAAGAGGAAGGCTGGCCAAGCAACTCTAAGCTTCAGTCATTTTGTATTTCAGGACAAGAGAGCAGGATTGCTGACTTAGATTTCCTTTGAGAGGTGGTATGTGACGGGCATATTGAATGTGCTGATAAAGCCAAGTATAGGTGTAACTTCTTTAGGAAACAGTCAATTTGGTAAAAAAGTGAAACTCCTTGGGTGAATATTAAATAAGATTTGACTTACATAATGCTTAGACTCTTAGAATACGAACAGAGCTTCTAGAGCATCTAATTTGACTCTCTTACTTGACTCAAGAAGAAACCAAGACCTTAAAATGTTCAGAGATTCATCCATCAGGACCACAGAGCTTATGGATTCAAGTATTCTGACACCTTGTCCGGTGTTCTTCCTACTCCACCACATGGGTATATATCTCCCCCCCTTCCTTCTCCTCCCCCATCACCCTTCCTTCACCCCCACCCCTCTCACACAGACACACACACGCGCACACACACACACACACACACACACACACACGAAGTTCATTTAAACAGCAAAACACTTAACTTGAAAGGACAAGGATCTAGGATTTATTTCTTTCACCTTATCGCTACATGTAACAGCGTCATACAAAACCCCCCAAGAAAGTTATGAAGTCGCCCTTGGCTTTACAATGATAAATGTAAAATATTGAAATCCTCCAGTCAAATAAGGTCTGCAAGGATTTGTGCTGTGGAATCTGTTTAACACTAAGAACAAAATAACTGACTGTTACGGAAGGACAGAGGTTGAAGGAGCACGCCACTAATAGAGAAAGGGGCTGATGTCACAGAAAGTCTTTTCCAGACCTTATCTCTGTTTGATCTCCACAACATACCATAGAACATTTAGTTTAAAAAAGCAACATTTCTGTATTGTCTGTCTTGCTTCTCTCAGCTTCTCTTTCCCTGACCCGCTCCAATGTCATTGTCATTTAACATCTCTGAACCTCAGCCTCCCTGTGCCTGAATCATACATCTTGTTCTGGAGGGGTCTTTCTAAGAAAACATACAAAAATGTCTGACGGTGGAAATTTAGGAAATGCTGTGTCCCTGTGAACACCTTGCTAGGTCCCCTCCCAGGACCTTGGAAGGGGCCCTTGCCTAATTTAAGCATCATAACCTTCACGATAAATCTGCCCCTATGTCCCATTGTCCTCCACCATGTTTCCTTCCATCCCAAGAAATCTGGCCGTATCTTGTCTGGCTGGGTTGAGGGAAGCAGCCCTGGCTTGTCCCCTGCCTGCCTGGAGTCCACTGCATGGGTCCACCCCGCACTGGCTGCCCAAGTAAGTGTTCAAAATCTAAATCTAATCATGTCACAGCCTCATGTAAATTTCCCGATTCCCCAGTATCTTAAGGATAAGCCCAAATTCCTTAAAGGCGTCCGAGGCCCTCAGGAAGGAGCCAGTCCTTGCGTTACTGACCCAGGTTCTTGGACCCTTTAATCAATAGAAATTGAGAAGAGGCCAGATGAGAGATTCAGGCAAGGCTTTACTGGGACTTGTGCTGCAGTGCAAGAGAGTGAAAAACCAGTAACAGGTTCCCTTGCTCGCTCCCAGAGAAGGGGGCAAGCTCGTTCCTTAGATGGGGTGAGCGTAGGGGCTGACCCGTGGGTCGGACCAGAAGGGTGGCTTAGTTGGTCTGCCCACCCGCTTGGTGGTGCTGTGTGCAGGGATCATGTGCAAGACCCTGATTTTGCTCCCAGCACCTCGGAAGTGGCAGTTGGATTTTTGGTCTTTTTTGTGTTTGTTTTTTAAAATAAGTTTATTTATTTATTTTTGGCTGCGTCGGGTCTTGGTTACTGTGCACAGGCTTTCTCTAGTTGCGGCAAGCAGGGGCTACTCTTTGTTGTGGTACGCGGGCTTCTCATCGCGGTGGCTTCTCTTGTTGCGGAGCAGGGGTTCCAGGCCCGCGGGCTTCAGTAGTTGTGGCGTGCAGGCTCAGTAGTTGTGGCTCACGGGCTCCAGAGCACAGGCTCAGTAGTTGTGGCACAGGGGCTTAGTTGCTCCACGGCATGTGGGATCTTCCTGGGCCAGGGCTCGAACCCGTGTCCCCTGCATTGGCAGGCAGATTCTTAACCAGTGTGCCACCAGGGAAGTCCTTCTGTATCTTACTGTTCATAATTTGCCCCAACTGTGCATGTGTGCAGTTATCTTTAGCCCCTTGTAATTTCTTTGTATTCGGTTGCCAGAGGAGACGTTTTTCCAGGCGCAAGCCCTGCAGCAAAGGGCCCCAGGCGCCACCCTGTCTCACTTGCTCCTCCAGTACTTTTTTTTGCCAGCCTCACCTCCACACTCCAGCCATCCACAGTGGCTGCTGTTCCTGAAGCAGGTCGGGCTCTCCGGCCTACGTGCCTGCCTGTCCCACTCCCAAATCGTCTGATGGTGAGGTCTCTCCAGGATCCCCAGTAGAGATGGGTCCTCCTTCCCTCACTGCGCCCACCTTCACATACCTGTGTCTTAACTCCTGGGACACTTGATTGTTCTGATGAACTTCTCTATCTCTCCCCCTACAAAGCTTGAGGACAGGAGTTAATAAGCTGAAGAAGAGGGCTTCCCTGGTGGCACAGTGGTTGAGAGTCCGCCTGCCGATGCAGGGGACGCGGGTTCGTGCCCCGGTCCGGGAAGATCCCACATGCCGCGGAGCGGCTGGGCCGGTGAGCCATGGCCGCTGGGCCTGCGCGTCCGGAGCCTGTGCTCCGCAGCGGGAGAGGCCACAACAGTGAGAGGCCTGCATACCGCAGAATAAAAAAAAAAGCCGAAGAAGAGAGTGGCCTGGAGACTTCTCACCTGAAAGGTGAGGCCAGATGGCTCTCTCCCTTCCCCACCTCCAACCCAGCCACCGAGCACATTGTTCCTGAGGGATCAGGGGCTGCCATGGCCAGGAACTGTTGTATTTCTCTTTCTTCAGGTGGGGGAAGAAGGAGAGTGAGCCCTCCTTTTCTTTTTGCTGCTCGAGAAATTCCACCTGCTCCCGACTTTCTCCCTTTGCACTGATTCCTTCTAATCATTGTGATAATCATCGGATGTGTTTCTGAATCCATGAAGTGCCTCTCTCAATGTGGCAGTGCTGTTCTAGGCACAAACTAAGAACACAGAGCAGCTAGTGGATCTTACCTTCAGGAGCTCATAGTGCAAATGTGCTTAAGAGAGAAAAGTCGTTGAGGTCCAGGGGGCCCTCCTGAGCTCTGCTTTGCAGTTGGCAGTGCATCCTCGGATGTGGGGAGAGACTCCGCCCCGCCTCCCCCAAAGACTGGCAATGTAGCCAGCCTGCGTACCCCTGCAAGCGTTCCTTGCTTGCACCGTGTGGTGCTGGCATAAGTTGGGTAGCATTGTGAGCCTCACACACAGGCATCATTGTTTCAAGAAACATTCCCTTTCTATGTTTGTGCTGGAGGAGATCCAAGACAGTGAGTTTTCCTTTCAAGTAAATGACCCCCACCAAAAAACCTCCATGCAACCAATGTTAGAGTGTATTCTGGGAATTCTGTAGGACACTGTGAGTCTCTCCAAAACAAAATCAAAGGATGAAAGTTTGCCCATCCTTTAGCTGTCAAATGCTTGCTAAATAACACAGCTGATCTGGAATGAGTGATTTAAGACTTGTTTCTCCTTCTGAGGATGGCTCTCCAAATGGTTCCTTTCTGTTTGCACAGGAATGAAATCATTTTCACAGTTAGCATGATTTCTTAGCCATGAGTGGAGAGAATACTCTTCACGATAGATAGAAACGTTCAGTCGACTGCTGGTAAAATGATAACATAATTATGATAGCCTGGTCAAATTATGGAGAATTGTTTTGTGTCGCAGCAAAAGGAAGATGGGAGAAGTCCTTGATGTAACAGAGTTTCTTATCTACAGTGTGAAAATGCTGGGGCCTCTAAACGCTTACAGAAAAAAAATCATAAATCATGTGTGTGTGCGACAAATGCTAGAAGGGTTTATCACTTTGCCTCTTTCACTTGCTTTGCTCCTACACATCCATCCCCCCAGAGGCCTTAAAGTGACCAGGCTGAGAGGATGATTCATTATCTCCCACCCCTCACCCTGCCCTCAACCCCAGCACTGCCCGGCAGCATATGTGATGCGCTCCCCGTAGAGGGGGGACGTGCTTTGTGCCTGGTGACCTCTCTGCTTTTGCTCACACTTCGCTCCGTGCTAGAAATATTCCTTTTCCCTCTTCCCCAAGGCTGCCGGCCCACGTCTAAGTGTGACCTTCCCCAGGATTACGTACTGATCCACCAAGCCAGATGCTTTCCCCTCTAGTAACAGTTGGTTTGGGTCTTTCTTCATAGTCATTCTTTGCACTGCTATTATTCTGCTATTTGCATTCTCGTTTTCATACTGTGCGTTCTGGAAGGGAATGAGCTTTCCTTGGGCTCTGCCACCAGAACAGCACGGTATAGTGCCTGGCACGTGCTTAGCCGCGTCCAATAAGCATTGGATTGAGTGTGTAGGACAGCTAGGGGCTGAAACTGTGGAGAGTTTGGATTCATGATTCCTGAGTCCTAAGCAGAAAGACCTCTATGTGTGGTCGTTGCAGGGAGGATAGGATGAAGTGAGCAGGTTTTTAAAAAAATGCCCACTGCATCTCCATGAAAACTGTCAGTTGAGACTCCCATCTCCTAAGTCTTACACAAATTCTTTTTACGGTTTCCTAGAGACATGGGTGCAGACCAAAGATAAAGATGGCCGGGAGATAGTCTTGCTGTTATTTATATGGTTGAAAATAGTTTTCCTTAGTCTTATTTTAATTTTTCAGAAATTCCCAGGTAGGACTGAATCTGCCTACACAGTTGCTTTAAGCTTAAACTTGAGCATCAGTATTCATGGCTCCACCTACTCTTCCTGCCATTTCTGAGCTGTGCGCAGGTTACACAGATGTCTGGGGATGTGCTGCCATTCTGTCTGACGTAAACCTGACCAGCTTCCCCCGAGTTTACTGGTGGGAACGCTCTCGAACAGGGTTACAAATTGGAAGTCCCTTAGCCATGCAGCCGGCAATGGTGAGACCCGCGTAAGTGCTACATTTTTGGGAGATGGTGTGAATACTGGCATTTTCCATGGCTAATTTTGGAATTGCCAAGAACTTTGTGATTTTTCAGGGCAGGTTTTGTGACTATAACTGTATAAAGTACTCATGCAAAAAGTAACCTGAATGAAGATGCTAAAGACAATACCATCAAGACTGTTCCCCACGTCTGCCTTCCTTGCAAAGTGAACTAATGGGAGCTGCTCAGCCACACGTCTTCTTATTGTTGCATGACTCGGCTCTTCCTGGTTTCTCCCATGAATAGCAGGAAAACCTCTAGACTAAAAGAAATGGCATATAAGTCCCTTCTGCTGTTAGAATGTAAGCTATCTGAGAAAAACGCACCTTGGAAAGATTTCTATTTTGGTTATTTAGGAAAAATTCTGCAAAGCAAAGCATCCCCAAGCATAGGTACTTTTCTTTACGTATTATTTAAATTGCAGACATTTTCACCCCAGTTAAAGGGTTAGGAGTTCTCCAGTTCAGAATCTTACTGTGGGATAGCTGTCTTAACCCATGTTCATTTCCAGTCCTCACTCGGCCATCTCATGATCAGTCGACCAGAAAGTTCCTGAGCTACAGAAGGAGGAAACGTCAGGGTACAAACCACAGAGAAGTGGACTGTTGTAGTAACTTAATCATGGGCCTCAACTTGTCTTGACATATATATTTATATACATATATTTTTTAGTCCTTTGTGTTTTATCCCCAGGGTCTTGTTCAGGTCAGAAAAATTGAGCAGTTACTTGACCCACATCAAGTTGTTTGCATCCCCCGAATTCATGTTCCTACATCTATTTGGCCTCTCTTCTTTCTTTCCAAATCTCAATAGGCCTCTTTTCCTGATTGTCTTTGGAAGGAGATTAGACGATAGCATATTGACTTGAAATTGAGTAAACTGTAAAGTCACATTTCATCTAAGTGGCGGGTCCCAACATCCCTATTCTTTTTTTTTTTCTTTTCTTAATTGAAGTATAGTTGATTTACAACGTTGTGTTAGTTTCAGGTGTATAGCAAAGTGATTCAGTTATACATACATATCTATCTATTTTTCTTTTCAGATTCTTTCCCCTTGTAGGTTATTACAAAATATTGAGTAGAGTTCCCTGTGCTATACAGTAGGTCCTTGTTGGTTATCTATTTTATGTATAGTAGTGTGTACGTGTTAATCCCAACATCCCAATTCTTAGACCTTTTCATCGTGCAACTTAACCCGAATAATCCGTCCTCTTCTTGCTATGTGCTGCTGCTTTTGCAACACCATGCACCTTATATTCTTCCACCGGGAACTGCCCAAATTTCATTCCCCAACACAACTTTTTCAACCACTGCTTAAATCTATTTTTAGTTTTTTCCTCTGGGACGTGAGTGATGACTTTTCTCCTGCCTGTCAGCTATTTACTTACTGTAAAGATTAACCTATCTAAAGCTCCCTTTCTAGGTTTGCTCTCAAGGGATAGTTTACCTGCATAAAAAAACACTAGACTTGGGCTTGCCTGGTGGCGCAGTGGTTGAGAGTCCTTCTGCCGATGCAAGGGACACGGGTTCGTGTCCCGGTCCGGGAAGATCCCACATGCCGCGGAGCGGCTGGGCCGGTAAGCCATGGCCGCTGAGCCTGCGTGTCCGGAGCCTGTGCTCCGCAACGGGAAAGGCCACAACAGTGAGAGGCCCGCGTACCGCAAAAAACAAAACAAAACAAAACACTAGACTTAAAATCAACCAACTTGAGTCCAAACTCCAGATTTTACCACTATTAGAGTCTCTATTTTCTCGTCTGTCCAGTGCATCAATTCTTGACCTTCAAAAGTTCTTCCTTTGTAGCTGCAACAAATGAGGTGTATATTCACAATAAGTGTGTAAGTAAAGATCTTATATTCAAGGTAAATGAGAGAGTTTTAAATTTCTTCTTTGATCATTAAAGCTAGGAGCCCCTAAAGATAATGAAGACCAATTTCTTGATTTTTACAAGTGAGGAAAGTGATGTCCCAAGATCCCACAATCAAATCAGACACTTACTAGTGAAGCTGCGAACAAAACCCATGCCCTGAGATTTCCAGTCCATTGGGTTTTTTCCTATATAATATTCTGAGTTTGTGGATTCAAATCAATACAAATTAATTTAGTGCTTCCTGCAAGGAACTGTTTTAAGCACTGAATAGAAAGAAAGAAAGCCTAGTTTCCACTCTCAAAAAGATTATGAACAAGTAGAGGAGAAAAATATGTCACCAGCTAACTAATACAAGGCAGGATGAAGGAAATGCTAAATAAAGGCAAAATATGTTTGTAATTTTTTTAAGTCAAAGAGGAGATGGCATAATGGCGTCTTAATGGTTATGAAAAATTTGGATACATGGAGAAGTAGGGGGTAGGAAGCACATCCCAGGCAGAGGAAATTACAGAAGTAAAACTGGAGACTTGAGGGCTTCCCTGGTGGCGCAGTGGTTGAGAGTCCGCCTGCCGATGCAGGGGACACGGGTTCGTGCCCCGGTCCGGAAAGATCCCACATGCCGCGGAGCGACTGGGCCCGTGAGCCATGGCCGCTGAGCCTGCGAGTCCGGAGCCTGTGCTCCGCAGCGGGAGAGGCCACAATAGTGAGAGGCCCGTGTACCGCCCCCCCCCCCCAAAAAAAAACCAAAAAAAACCCTGGAGACTTGAAAGTGCTTGGTGTGGACTGGAACATAGACTACTCTTAAGTAGAGTATAGGATTTCTTAGGAGATATATTTAGAACTTAGATTAAAAACATAAACAGTTTGGGGCCGTATCATCAAGAGCTTTGGTCCTTTAGGTAAATGGACAGGCATTGTGGGTATTTGAGGAGGCTGGGGTATGAGATAATTTAACACCTAAAAATTTAGTCTAGGTTGGGTTGGAATGGCCAAAGGGCATGGATGGTGGTAATGGAGAGAAGAGGGTAGGTTGTAGAAACATGCCATGTCAGGCCTGAATGGAAATTCACAATTCTAACCTTAGGAACATATATCATTGCTCACTTCTAATCTGTTCCCCCCTGGTGTTCCAAAAAAGAGTATCTTTCAATATACTATTCACCTCCATGGAGATATAGATATGTACAAACATATGTAGAAACTAGTTTTATCCAATATTCTATAAATGAAAGGTATAACCTGGTTAGTGTCTGTGAGATGACAAAATCAAAAGTAGTGATCATATTGAAAGTCAATATGCAAACATTTAATCTCCTTCCAAAGACAGTCAAGAAAAGAGGCTTACTGAGATTTGGGGCAAAAAAAAAAAAAAAAAGAAGAGAGGCCAAATAGATGTAGGAAAATGAATTCTGGGGATGCAAACAATTTCATGGGGTTCCAGTAGCCGCCAAGTCACTTTGACCTGAACATGATGCCAGTACATTAGAAACCCAGGGAAGATTGGGGCTGGGGAGCAGGATTAGTCTTACCTGTGAGGATAGGATTTAAGGAGAGCTCCACAGGTGAGGTGGTATTTGGACAGCTCTTGAGTCATGCTCATTTGAGAGGACCTAGCAGCGCCATAACATTCAGAGGGAACGATGTGAGTAAAGGCCAAAGGATGCGAAAGCGGTAGTGGGAGACACATGTGAAGGACACCTACCAAGATGCTAAACGGGGCTGCCTCAGAGGGGTAGGTTTTTTTCCTACTTCTTTATGTAAGACTATCCTTTACATATTTTCTACAACAAGAATGTGCTGTATTCACAATCAGAAAAAATCTATATATATGCTTTTAAAAGAAATGTAGTTTGGATTATTAGCTCACTGTCAGTGATCTATTGTGACTGGGTTAAGAAGGATCCAGAATCCTAAAGACTTGGATTTTATTCTATAGGGAAATAAGAAATGAGAAAGGCCTTTTTACAGAAGAGTAAATTACCAACCGAAACACATGGAGAACAATTCAAAACAGTATTTGGTTCAGCTCCAAAATGTGTTATATCAACATATGCTATAGGTCAGAAAAGAAAATAGCATTGCAGAGCAGAATGTGAATGATAGACTTTATGGAAAGACATGGAATCAGAGCTCATCTTGAAAAGATTTGTGACGTGTAGATAGAGGTTAAAAACAGGGAAGGGGATATTTTAGGCAGAAGCGAAGTGTGAGCAAAAGCAAAGTGATGAGAACAAATGTTTCTGTTTGGAAATAATGAGATCTGGGCTGCATAGGTGAAATCATGGCAGATTAAGACAGCTTCTAGTTCCAGAAGAGAGGTTTTGGACTTGATTGTGTAAGCCAGGGGAGATTTTCGAGCAGGAGGATGATGGGATTAAAAATAGTTCTTGAACAAATAGGGCTCATTCGGCAGCAGTGTTCCAGGAGATGTGGTGGGAGAAGCACTAATAATCTCCGTGTGGGTGATGACAGTGGCAGCAGTAGGAATGGAGCAGCAGAGGTAGCACATTTTAAAATTAAAAATCAGTTGAATGGATGAAGGTTAGCTAGAGATCGAATGAGAGCAAAGAGCTCATGGTGCTCCCACTGTAGAACAGAATTCTGGAGTCCTGAAGATTGCTATAAATTGCCATAGTCACGTGAAAGGGGCAACACCCATCCCCGTCATGTGGGCCTGAGTGTCGTGGATGTTTTCAGCAATTGTGCTGGATTGGATTAACCACTCCCTTGGTGGCCCATGGTGGGGCATTTATAAAAGGATCATTTAGCCTATGACCATGGGAAAGTGCAAACCTATCTGAATAAGGCATATCTCCAACTCTAATCTTATACATACCATGTGACAGCCAACAAAGGTAGTTAATGTGAATTAATATTGGAAATTAAATGGTTTGGGCTCCATTTGCAGTGCATATTTGTGGGCAAAAGACACAGGGAATAAAGGCACCCTTTCCTTCAGAGCTTCTTAAAAGATGGAGGAATTCTTGTAAGTGGTTACAAATTAAATAGTCTTCATCCAGGCTGATTGTTGTAGATGACCTAGAAATCATCTCAAAGTACTTTGTGCCACAAGGTCACATCACACAGATAACCAGCTACCATGGGTAGGTAGCAAAAGGGTGTAAAAAGTGCTTGGATGCCATGTTAAATATTCATAATGAAGTCTTGAAGCAGAAGGTTCCCCTTCAATCCTTAGCTACAAAATTGCAACAGTGCTCATGGGGGTGATGTATTATGAATGCATGTAAATGACATGTCCATGAGACAGTTGTGGAAAACTACCACCAAGATACAAAATGATAATATCTGCAAAGTATTTATGTATCCTTTTAATTCCTTGATCTTACCTCCTGACTGTGTAGAGTACATTTTCCCTCTTTTTAGACAAGAAATCAAAAAAGATTGATGACGGGTTGGGGTGGTTGTGGTGGGATGAATTGGGTGATTGGGATTGACATGTATACACTAATATGTATAAAATAGATAACTCGGGCTTCCCTGGTGGCGCAGTGGTTGAGAGTCCGCCTGCCGATGCAGGGGACACGGGTTCGTGCCCCGGTCCGGGAAGATCCCACATGCCGCGGAGCGGCTGGGCCTGTGAGCCATGGTCGCTGAGCCTGCGCGTCCGGAGCCTGTGCTCTGCAACAGGAGAGGCCACAACAGTGAGAGGCCCGCGTACAGCAAAAAAAAAAAAAAAAAAAAAAGATAACTGATAAGAACCTGCTGTATAAAAATAAATAAATAAAATAAAATTCAAACAAAAAAGAAACCAAAAAAAACAAAAACAAAAAATAAACAAATAAAAATAAAAAGATTGATGAGAGGTTAAACAATTTGGCCAACATCAGGACAGCAAATGTATAGTGGGAAAAAATCCAAGTTGGCCAAGAAGGTCATGTTCGAAATTTTGGGGACCAGGGATGCATCAATTAACCAGTCTGTCTTGTTTTATTTTGCTATAAAATAAAAGAGCCTACCCATCTCACAGGGTTTTGAGAGGATCGGAGAGATGATGGATGTGAAAGCAGGGTTCAAATGCAAGACAGCGTCAGTGTGACTAGAATGGAAAGCTCCCATATACATGTTTGAACTTCACACAGCCCACTAAGAGATATTGATCCCCTAGAACAGTGTGCTTCTTGATCAACCTGTTGCTACAATAAAGGCTTTAAAGGAAACTCATGTTTTTAACAGCTCAGTATGAATATTTAACATGGCATCACAATGCCTGCCATAGAGCTTTGTGTCCTATACATGGTAATTAGCAATCAGCATATGGAATACTACTACGTGAGGTGACTACCAGGTGGACAAACCATTCGTTCATTTTCCAAACATCACTGCTATTCCAGGCATCCAGGCACTGGAGGTATAAAGAAACACAATATGTAATTATTCTCCGTAGAGTCTCCAAGCCTACAAGGGGAGAGGGAGAGAGAACCACATATTCGCAAAGCCAAGTGAGAGCTGAGGCACAGAGGGAAGAATGAATAACTGTCCACATGGGCAAGAAAGTCTCATCTGGGAGATGACCTCTGAGCTGCAGGTCATACCAATATCCAGGAGACCAGCTAGATAGGATATTAGGACTGTGGGCTGTTTACAGCAATATAATTCCGGGTGTCTGACTCAGGCCCACCATCCTAGGATAATCCCTTCAGTCCTCTACCTCATTGACCCCCACTTTGGAGCATTTTTCTTGACATTTTCTAAGACCTCATTAGGCGCCTGGGACTGGAGGGGTATCTGAATGGGGAGCCCTGGACCTGGACCAGAACCCATGTGGACCTTGGATGCCTGTTTCTCTTTTTTGGGATATTCTCCAACCCTCAAACTCCATGCCACCCCATGCCTGGCATGTGAGGTTGACCAGATGTCCCAAGGAGCTCAACGCTCCCAATTATGGGTGGGTGGTGGGCCCTGTGGCCTGTCCCTTGTTCCAGAAGGGTGGCCTGCCTAGCAGTTTCCTCCCACTGGTCAGCTATTTCTTTCGTAAATCAGGTGAGATCAGTGCTAATGTGCTGATTTGGAGTGACTCAAATAGTTTCTATAGGCAAGGACTGTGCACGCTCTAGGGATGGCTGTGGTTTGCAAAGCAGTAGCATGGGTCTCCACAGGCTTGCCCCACATGGGAAAATTTTCCACTTACAGAGCTGACCAATAAGTCAGTGCTCAGTAATTACAACAGCTCATTCCATTATGACGAAAATACTTGCCCAACAGAATGCTTTCTGAAGAGGCCAGCAATACAGAAAAGTTGGCTTTTGCCGTTTCTCTGATTTCATTAGAAATATTCGGTTCAGCTCTTTGGTTTATTCTCTGACACAGTCCTGTTTGTACATCTTTTTCTTCCTCTAAAAAAAAACAAAAGCAAAAAAACCAACTATAACTAAAGAACTCAAACTACTTCGTCAGCATTGTGTTGCTGTACGGAGCTGGCCAGCCTCGGAGGAATAATACGAGACTTGGATGACAAGGCACATTATCCATAGTGGCCAGCACACTATGGTGAGCTCAAGAAGGAAATGGACTTAGTTTAATTAGATTAAACTATCATATCTGAGCCAAGGAGCTCAGATAATGAAAATGTCAAGTACTAACGCGATAAACCTGCAAATTTCACATCAGAATACGTGGCCTTTCTCAGTTGTGGCATTGACATAACTATGTTTGCGTGCACGCGCGTGCGTGTGTGTGTGTGTGTGTGTGTGTGTGTGTTACTATCATTAAAGGTCTTTCAGTAGCGATTAGTATTGCTATTTTTTTGCATCCAAAATTCACTGACAACACATGCATTGTTATTTACCATGTTCAAAAGGTAAACAACTAACTTAAAGTTCAAGAAAAGGGCGTGTTCTAGGTTAATAAAGGACAAGGCTCTTCTTCCCTCTTTCTCCCTCCTCCAATTCCCCGCCCCAGTCCCCTACGATAGATGTTGAAGGACAAATCAGAGTGCCTTCCTCTTGTACTGTAAGCAATTTGAAAATGAAGCACCCGGTATTTTTTAAGAAATTGAAGATCTGGAAAGATGTTAATTAAATCGCCAAAAAGCTTCTTGCCTCATTTCAGTGTAGTGCATAACTAGGTAGCCAGAAGATATATGTAGCACCTGAGTGCTGTTCTCGGGTTTTAATACAGTTTTAATTATTTAATTTCAACAATGTTTCAAACAGTGAGGAAGAAAACTAGTTGAATACCCGGTCAGAACAGGCAGGTACCACATACGTCTCCAAGTGTCTTTTTCCAGTCCTCTGAATTCTCAGACACATCTCTTATCTGTGTCTTGGAAATATTCTACTTTGTGCTGCAAGTGACAAGTTGTAGAAAACTTTTACGTAGATGTCAAACTCACCTAAATTAAAGACATTCATTCATTCATTCACTCATTCATCCATCTAATATTTACCAAGCTTCTGTTTACGAAGTTTCAGGACTATGCTAGAAGCTACGAGAGCAGAGCAGAGCCAAAGGATGGGTAATAAACTGTGGTCCTTGCCTTAGAGATGCTTAGTGACCAGTGAGGGAGACAAACATGTAGAGACTCAATTAGAAGGACTTTTAGCAGCACAGCTGGCTGAACTGATGTTCCATTGGGGTGCCTGGCCTGCATATACACCCTAGACACTGAGGGCTGGAGTTTCAATGCCCAATTCAGGGACAGGAGAAGTGTCCTTGGCCTTGCTTGAGGCCATGAGATAAGACCCTGCTTCAGGGGAGGTTCCTCAAGGGTCTGCCCAAACTTAAACCAGGAAATAGGAAAATGAAGGCAAGAAAACTGTCTGTAAGGGCAGGGAGGTAGTGAGGAACTTTAAGCTCTGGGAATGTGAGTAGAGGCAGGAAGGCCCCTGGGAGAAATTCAAACTGCAAGCCCGTGCCACTCTTTATGTGGTATTCAAACGTATCCTGCTCATAGGATTTGGGAACCCCAGCACCAAAAATGAACATAACTTTTTGTTCTGGGCCATTGGAATCACTGGGATACTGATAGAAGCAAATGAAAAATTACTCTATAGGGAATTAAAAACCATCCTGTTGAGCATAAATTCACAGTGACAAATTCCAAATCACATGAAGAAATAGACCACAATAAGGAGAGTCAGCAGATACAACGAAGGAAGAGCTAGAAATAGGAGAAAAATCTATTTCTAAAGGTTATTGTAAAATGTAGATACTTACAATAGGAAAATTAAAGAGGTACTAGAAGTCATCATGAAAGAATAGACCCCTAGGAAAAAACAAGCAAACAAAAGACAGACTAGAAAAGGAAAAAAATACAACATCTAGAAATGAATAAACAATATAGTCTTTGAAATTAAGCATGAAATGTTTGGATTAAATAGCAGAGTGGACACAGCCAAAGAGAGGATTAGTAAACTGAAGGATCTGAGGAAATCACTCAGAAGGAAACCTAGAGTAATAAGAAGAAAACTATGATGTATTAAGAGACGTGGAAAATAATAGTAATAAGGATACCTAACTGTTGTTAAGTCCTTACTGTATACCAGGCTCTGTTCACATTGCTTCTCTAATAATTAATAATTCATTCAAGCTTCATAATGACCCTCTGGGGTAGGTACTATTACTAGCCCCAATTTTACAGATGAGAAAACTCATGCAGAGTAAAGTTAAGAGATGGGAATTAGGGTCAAGAAGGGAAGCAGGCATCTTCTTCCCAATGAACTGCTCCAAAGTCCCATTTCCCCATACTCACCTGGGATCCACCTGCATTGTCTCCTTTTGGCTCATTGTGAAGCAGTAGCCAGTGCAGCAATGCATTATTTAACATCACTTCCCATCCTTCTTTGCTTTACTTCTCCCTTTTATCACTCTTATAGCCCTGGCTTTGTACTTTTGAGATAAATTGTTAGCACTTAATTGATGTCTACCATAATAGATCATTGATAAAAAATATTATAAATTAGTGAATTAAGAGAGTATTATAAGCACACTATTTAAAAACATGGAGGTAAATACCGTAAGGAATAATTCTCCCCCAAAAGTTGAAAATTGTTATTTCTGGGGAAGTGAGGCTACTACATTTAGCCGCATTAAAAATTTTAAGCTATTTACATACACTTCTTGGATAATTATGATTCAGTTATACAAGATTGATGCTGAGCTAAAGATGTTTTCAGACAGACCCTGAGTTTACTATTCATAGACCTGCACTAAACAAACTAACCACATATTATTCAGAAAGAAAGAAATTGAACCAACAAAGAAAGAGTGGAATTCAAGGAGCAGATATGAAGTTGGCAAGTATGTTTGTAAAAGTGAAACAAAAACAAAAATGCTGGAATGTTGGAATGTTTTTTAAATAAGGGGGATTATAAACAAGGTAAGATCAAGGCCATAATAACATGGAAGATGGAGAGGTGTGATTGGATTCAAGCATTCTGGGGTTATTCAGGATATATTGGCCTGATAGATAAGGCCAGAATATGTTAAATATTTAATGGTTACTCTAAAGAAAATAGAAATAAAACATATAACTTCCAAACCAAAGGAAGGGCGAAGAGGAATAAAGAAAACTCTATCAATCAGAGACCAAGAGGTGCAGAAAGCCCAAATAATACAGGTTTAATTATTTGATTAATAATTAAAGCAGAAAGCCCAAATAATACGAATTTTCAAACAGAGCATAGGCGACAAATGTATATAACCTTATCGCAGGAAAGAATTTCTTTAAAAGTCCGAGAACAGAACAAAACATAAGCAAGTGATCAAAATGGACAAAAATATGAGCAAGCAATTTACAGAACAAGAAATGTGAATAAGAGATAATCAGGATATAGAGATTAAATCATACTCAGCATGCTGAAAAATTAAAATATTGGCAATACCCAGTGGCAATGACGTGGAAATGGAAACTCTCATATGCTATTGATGAGATGATAACTGTTACAATCACCTCGAGAGCTATCTGTCAATATCTAGTTGAACTAACGATGTGCATATCCTATGACACAGCTATTCCAATTCTAGTTATATTCCTTAGAGAAACTATTGCATAAGAAGAGCACAAAAGAGAACTTCATCAGGATGCCCACTGGAGTATTGTTTGCAATTGCCAAAAACGTAGATACCAGCTAAATAATCTTCCATGAAGGAATTCATAAATAAATTGTGATGTAATCCTATATTGGAATACTAATACAGCAGGAAATATGAATGGACTACATTTACATGAATCCACATGCAATAATCCTAAAACATAATGTTGAATTAAAGATAGAATATTACAAAATGATTCTTAAAATGTGATACCCCTTATGTATATTTGAACCCACAAAGCAATATTACATAATGCTTGCAAATGTATCACATATGGTAAAAATATAAAAATAGATGGGATACACAAACATCAACTTCAGGATAGTAGTTGCCTCTGGGAAAGAGGGTGGGAAAAGGGAAGATTGACGGTCTTTGGCTATACCTGTAATTTTTTTTTTTTTGCGATACGCGGGCCTCTCACTGTTGCGGCCTCTCCCGTTGCGGAGCACAGGCTCCGGACGCGCAGGCTCAGTGGCCATAGCTCACGGGCCCAGCCGCTCCGCGGCACGTGGGATCTTCCCGGACCGGGACACAGACCCGCGTCCCCTGCATCGGCAGGCGGACTCTCAACCACCGCGCCACCAGGGAAGCCCCAATATACCTGTAATTTTTAACCCTTTATATTTTTAAAGCCTAGAACACAATGTCAACATTTTAAAAACTGAATAATGCACACGTGGATAGTATAGAATTCACTGTCTTTTTCTGTATCTTTGACATACATCATAGTTAAGAGTTTAATATTTACAGGATGTTACAGTAAGCTTTCAATCAGCAGTCGGTTCCAAGGTGGCACTGAGGAGAGAGCTGGTAGCTCTGTCTGCCCGAGTGTGCTGAGCACTCAGCGCTGTGATAAGAATGAGAAAGAGGCTCCCGGGAGAGGGAAGGGGAAGCTCGAGGAGGAGATAGCATGTGGGATAAGGCATGGCATTGTGGGAACTGTGAGTGCCCTGGAGTAGCTAACCGCGAAGTGGTAGGAGGTACACAAGGTGGTGGAAGATGTGGCTACAGACGAAGATCAGACCTGGCTTAGCTGTTGGTTGAGATTTGATATCTTAGGTTAAACGTTCACTGAAAGCTCTTACTTAGAGTGTCATTTTCCTTTTCCAACACAATTGATTCTTTATGTTTCTTTCCTCCTGGACACTTCCAGTCGTGGCAGTTTAACATCTCCTAGAGTCAAAGAACTGCATTTTTGGAAAGACCTTAGCAAATCATCTACTGGTCCAATCCCTTCATTTTATCCACCAAAGAACGTATTGGTCACTTTGAGGGCAAACCACTCTGAAAGTTTTTAATCTTTGCAATCCAAGTGAACTCAGTCGGCTTTCTGGAAGAACTGATTCCTAGGAAAGATTTAGGAAAGAGTCGGGGGAAGACTGTGTCCAGAGAAGTTGTTCACTGGTAGAGGATTTCATGAAAGTAATATTGTGATATATACAGATGGGTGCTTAATAAATCACAAATTATTTTGATGGATTCTTAATTATGAAAATTAATAAAAGAAGTCTCTAATTCATTTTCTGAAGAATGAGATAGGGTACCGTCTCATTCTACCCCTAATTTGGGGATTTTTATCATAAGTGAGAGAATTAAGATAAAGAATGCATAAGGCTTGGTCACTGCATGCAGAAGATAAAGACCATAGATAACACAGAGGATTCCAGTCCAGGTGACTAGGAGGAATGGGGGACCTGGGAAGGAGCAGTGGTTTGCACAAGGAGACAATGAGAATGGTTTGCGTTCAGACTGTTGAATTTCAGAATATGACTACACACTCCAATTTGATTCATGCCCCTTCCACAGCACCACAGCTTGCAGTGGCTCAGATAACCATAATCGAGTCCTTCTCAAGGATTCTCTGTAATGTTCTGAAATATGGTTTCTACCATAAAAGGACAATCTCTTCCTTTTCTTGATTCAAACTCCATCTCTCAAGAAAAATTTGGCAGCCTGAAAAGTGAAATCTAGTAAATAGAATGCCCTCACTTTAGGGAAGTGCTCTCTTGTTTCTGGTCTTTTTTCCTCTCACTTTGGTCGGAAATCCTTGTTTCCCGATCCTCCGTGTCATGCCTGAGCCATAGGTAAATCAGAATGTCCGTGAAGAATTCCTCTAGTTTATCAAACTACCATAACGGAAGACTCGGTCCAGGTGAAAACTGACAGGTGATTAGGGTGGAGAGTAGCATTAATCTGGGTTTGAAGATGAAGATTTTATTGACTCATTCCTTCTTTGCTCCAACAATTAGTGATCTCAACAGTCCTGGGCAGTCTCTTCATGTTATCAAACGTTGGCTTGTATTTATACGTAACACCCAAAACTATCCATTTGCAGTTATTTAATGGACCCATTCTTTCCTGGGTTACCGATCTCTCTCCTCTTTATACAATTTTGCGCTAAGGTCATTTTGGAAAACACAGCAGCACGCTGCTCATCTTTAGCAAACTACAGTGTCTCAGGCAAAGGCAAAAATGCCCACTGCTTTAGCTCGGCTGTCCAATTTCTTTCTTGACTTGGCAGGATGCCAGCATTCACTGCAAAGCATTTTATACATTTTTGCTCGTTTTCCTTCTTAGTTGCCAATATTTGTTCGAAGGAAAATAGCTCAGCTCTCTCTTTATTCCAATATTACTTGTGGAAATATCTGTATCTATCCTTATTTGCATGTTAATGAAAAATTTAAGCAAAAAGCATTTCCTATGAGTCTTGTGTGTTTCCCGTATTACTCTCATGCTTAAAAGCACGGTAACACGAATTACAAAGGCTGTTTCTGACGGAAGGTATCCCTAAGATTGAAGCAATCAGTGTTCAGCTATTGGTTCATGCTGTGCGACTGTCAAAATCTAAGCTTAGTGTTGCCAATACCTGTCTTGGGAGTTCAGTCTAAATGAATTGAATGATGGGTAATAGTTCCCAAACTATGTGCAAAATGTTCTGAACAACTCAAGTTGACTTAATAGGCGCCATTAAAAAAAAACACAAGCAAAAAATAAATAAATTTTAAAAAAAACACAAAAAAACATAAGCAGATGCTAATCTACAAATACGCTAGTGTGTCCTGTAGGGGCTCAGGAGCATATTAGCAGGAAAGCTTTATGACTGATGCTTGTAATTCATGTGCATTAACACCTCTGTGCATGTCTGAGAACTCTGGAACGTCAGGCAGGCTATAGGGCAATGCCTACACCATTCTCTTGCAAGCAAAGCAGGAGTGTTTATTTTTTTTGCGGTACGCGGGCCTCTCACTGTTGTGGCCTCTCCCATTGCGGAGCGCACAGCCTCAGCGGCCATGGCTCACTGGCCCAGCCGCTCCGCGGCATGTGGGATCTTCCCAGACCAGGGCACGAACCCGTGTCCCCTGCATCGGCAGGCAGACTCTCAACCACTGCGCCACCAGCGAAGCCCAGGAGTGTTTAATTTTTAACGTAAAGTTGAGATTAGGATCTAGGAGAGTAAAAGGCTTCTTTGCCTTTAAGGGCTTGATAGATTTGGGGGACGGGCAGTAGCCTGAGAAGGCATGGTTGTTTCCTTGAAATCAGGGGGGCTTAACCTGGCTCTCCAGGGCTCCCCTGACATATTGTCAATTTTGGAAAAGAAAGAGAAAGGGAGTGTGGAAAAAAGGAATTCACATACTTAAAATTTTTGAAAAGTTTATTTTAAATAGTTTCTATTCATTAGGTTTGGTAAAATATAACAATATATTGATTTAATATCCATGTATTCTGAATGTCTCCTTCATTTTTTATCATAACTCACACATTTTCTAAAAATTGATCAGTTTTGTCAAGGTTTAATAATTTTGTTTTTTTTCACCTGAATTTCAAGGAAAAAAACATGATTTTAAATGGTCTTAAAAATAACTTACAGATTGGGAAATAAAAGAATGTTCATTTCAGTAATTTTTCTTAATCCATAAAATGGAAAGATGGATTAACTTCCAGTGTAATTGGGTAGATCCTAGTGAATGTTAACAGGTTTGCCCTTCATCTTTAAGGAAGTCCTGCAGGAATTTCTTCCAAGGTTGGCTTGGAAAGGTATTTTTACCTTCAATATAGCCTCTTTCCTATGTGCAAATTTCTGGACAGCAGCATGAAATCGTGGAGAGTGACTGGTCTCTGAATGGGAAAATCTGCATTCATTTCAGGTCTGGGGCCCAACCTTGTCCGCATTGGACAGCTTTGAGCAACTTCTTTCATCTCTCTGCCTTCTTCCTTGTCAGGTGGTGGTCAGAACACCTCAACTCTTGGAATTGTTATGAGGATTCAATGCTAATTTTTTAGTTAAAAATATTAAAAAATATATAATTTTATGACATTTAGTGTTCATATATAGTATTTACTATATTTATTATCATGTAAATATATTTTATAAATGAATGCGTACATTAAAATATTTATTATATACATCAGTAAAAAGCCCAGCAGAGTTTTTTAAACGTACTAGAAGCTCACCAAGCGCTATGTCTCTCTCTGCCTGCCTGCTACAATGGATTGTCTTCCCCTGCAAACGAACCCTTGTGATCCTTTGTGAATGGCTTTGAAAGCATATCTTTATCTATGTATACTGTGTATCTGTTCCTCTACTCTTAAGTTCCAGTAACTCGCTCTAATATGATCTCTCTTTAGACTCCTCTTAGCTTTTTAATTTCCCCTTCCATTCCTGTAAATAACATGTCCTTTTACATGTAAGATGGCAACAAACTATTACAATAATTTGTGTGGATAAAATATGTTATCACAGAGGAAAAAAGCTCTATTGACATAAGATGTATAAAAATAAATAGAATTCCTCTTCAGCATGCTTCTCTATTATAAAAAACTGTTTTGGAAGCTCATGAGATCACAGGATCCTGGCTTGTTGGGAAAATGAGTACAACCTGGCTTGTTAGAAGCAGAGATGTTCCTTTGATCATTCACTTCACAAGTCTTAGTGCATATTGTAATGCTTCCCTCAGTGAATTAGACCATCTTATTTTCCGAGAGAGAAATAATTTGCATGTCACACATTTGCACACCCGCAATACCCACTTAGAAGCTCCCTGTAGCGGGCTACTGACAGCTACCGCGCACGTTCAGTTGTGTTTCATGTATAACCGAAGTTCTCCCATTTGGAAAAAGGGCCAATCTGCATTTCTTGCCAGTGTTACATTATCCTAGTACCTGTTCCTGCACCTGCTCTGTACGAACACAATTGTGATTCTGTCCTAATGGCTAATTATCATTAGCTGATCATGAGCTTTTGTTAAACAGCCCTGAGGTGCTCAACACACTGTTGATACCATCCCGCCCTAAAAGGATAACAGTGAGTATTAGATGCTGTCTGTTTTCAAGATGGAAAGGGCACAAATCTGCCAGTAGAGATGCTAGGTAAGAACCTGTGTGTCCTATTTTTACCCCTGTTCTCTTTACTACCAGCAGCTAAGCTCTGCATGGCAGGCAAGGTTTCTGTGTCCTGTGCCTGCCGTCTCATACCCTTTCTTGGTTGGGTTTCATGATGCCATATGCGTCTGCCCTAAAATGGTGTTGAGGGTCCTCTGAAGAAAAACTACCTAGCAGTTCTCTGTGTGTCAGCGGGACGGTTGGAGAAGGAAAGGTGTGCTTGGCTGTTACACATATTTTGTATCAGATTTCTACTTGGCAGAATGCTAATTGTGTAACCTGGGGAATTTATTTCACTGTATTGAAATTCTGTTTCATGAAGCATAAAATGGAAATGATGGTTCCATCTTACAGTGTTGGTGTGATTGATTAAATGAGGTGATCTATAATATACAAATGCATCCCCACACATCCACACGCACATTTGTCATTGATGTATTAGTCTTGATAGGCTGATTAATCTTCAGTAAAAACAACTCCAAAATTTCAGTGACTTAAAGCAACACAAGTTCATTTTGCATACTATATGTCCCTTGCCTGTCAGCAGGCAGGTTCGTTTCACTCCATAACCCAAAAGGAAGCAGCAGCCTTCACCTTGAACTTCAGGTCATCACACATAGGTCAGAACTGGTCACCTGGTTCCACCCACCCCCAAGGGGATCTAGATGTACAGACTGCAATCCAACCATGTACCTGAAGCCTGAAGATAGTAAATCAGAAATATTTGGAGGACAGTAGTAATGCCTACAATATTTGTCTTACGAAAATGAGATAGTATTGTAGTCAGTTCTCTGGACGTTAATTTTCTTATTAACAATGCATTGTGGAAATCCTTCCAAGCCAACTTGTTTAAATATAACTCATTATTTTTAGTGGCATCATGCTATAAACATACTATAATCTACGCAGCCATTTCTTTATTGGTGGACTTTGTTTTATTCCATTGCAATATAAACACACCTATGTTATATTTATAACATCTTTATACTCTGGGGCTTTTCTTTCTATAAGCTAAATATCCAGAAGGATCTAAATCTGCCAAAATTAACCTGGTTCAGAAAGGAAAGCATAAGGCTATGTGTATAAGCCTATAAGTCTCAGTTTAAATGGGATTTGTCATTTGCAGCAAAATGTAAAGAAACTAAATAGTCCAGAACAACAGACCCCTCACTTAACTAAACTTCAACAATCCACAACCTGTACCTATCTATCCTCTCTTTTACCCTGGGAATAAGCAGAAATATCCGATCCCAAATTTTTAAATTTAGACTAAGAGCCTTCTTTGGACGCTGGCAATACAGCCTTTAAAGATGCTTGACTTGAACAAGACTTTGCAGAAAATGTCCTGCCTTCTTTGATCAGTCACAGAAATTCTGTTCACTCGGAGGGCATGGCCCATTATGGAGAAGATCCTCTTATTTGGACTAAAGAACTAGACCACTCCAGTCCTCTTCCCACCCACGGCAATGCAGAAAAAGAAAGAAACATTCCAAAATAACACCGTAATCAAGAAACTACAGGAGTTCACTCTGATGATTTCCCCTTGATCACCTCTTTTTCCACCTGTTTTGTGTAACTGCTTCCAACCTCCCCTTCTCATTAGGTTGCTATCTGCTAAGTATTTGCCGAACAATTTGCACAGAACAATCCCTTAGTAAGCATAATTATCACAAGCCTAGAAGGAAAATTGCTTTTCTATTCAGAGTTTTAGGAGAAAAATAGAAAAAACAAATCCTTAGCTAAAATTAAAAAAATCACACGCACACCAAAAAACTCACATCATTTAGATGTCTTTATATTTTTACGAGCTTAAGTTCTAAAAACAGAGATATGAAATTGTTTCTTCAAACCTACTGTCCACTGACCTCTTCCTGGCTCTTATACCAAAACCCCATCAGGTTGGATTAAGAAATAATAAGGGAAAAGCTTGGGCCAAAAGAACTTTTGCTATAGGCTCTTAAACACAGTTTAAAGAAAAACATTGGGGTAGAAAGCCTTCTTTTAGGAGAATCAAGGCTTGCCAATTGTACAGATGGTTTCTAACCTTTATCTGCAGAAGTGATATACAAAATATTTAATAACTAGACTTGGCAAGAGTCAAAGAGACTATTAGAAAAAGATATCAGCCATAAACAATCCATACAGCTGTACCAGTGCACAAGGGCTGAATATGAGCTCTACTGATACATCACTGAATTGCCTGAAGAATTTTTACCAGTCTCCCACAGCAAGCTCTGATCACGTCTCCTTGCTCAGAATATAAATGCCGTATACTAAATGTAAAAAAGCCTGGAAGCTGTATCCCCGTCTTAAATGACAGTCTACTTGCATTCCATTTCATACTTCCATTCCAGCATCAGCAAAAATAGAAACAAAACACTAAAACAAAAACATACACACACACACACACACACACACACACACACACAGACATAGAAGTAATGTTGCACAATTCTGTGTTCGTGATCCATTTGGAAGTAATTTTTAAAGCTGTTCTTAAATTTGTACTTCGTAGATTAGCTACAGTTCTGGCTTTAACATAGTACACATTTAGATCAAACTTAGAAAAGAATAGATGCTATTCCTCTGTGAGAAATATAATAGATGCTCTTCTTATATGAGTTAATAATTAGGGAGTGTGTTAGTTCTCTAGGACTGCTGTAACAAACTGCCCCAAAGTTGGTGGCTTAAAGCAACAGGCATTTATCTTCTCGCAGTTCTGGAGACCAGTTCTGTCTCTCCTCTGTGTGTCTTTAATAAGGACGCTTGCCATTGGATTTAGGGTCCACCCAGATGATCCAGGAAGATCTCCTTACCATGAGATCCTTAATTAAATTACATCTGCAAAGAACCTTTTTTCCAAATAAAGTCATATTCATGGATTCCAGGGATTTGACATGGACATATCTTTTGGGGGCCACCATTCAACCCACTGTAGGGAAGATGGGAACAAGAAAGGAAACGGACAGATGGACAGAAGCAGGAAGAAAATTTATCAGATAGCTTGAGTTTAAATCAAAGAAAAAAATTAAGGAAGAAAAAAAATGTTTAATCTTTTCTTCCATCAGATATGTATAGTGACATTCTTCTAAGTACATCTCTCTTTGAATGGTTCCACTGCTTTGTCTTGTATTGACACTATTTTGTATTTTGACTCTTTTTCATAAGAGTTAAAGCACTATATGAGCATTTCCAAATTTCTACGCTTAACTTTGATTCTGACTTCCTTTGAGCCTAGTAGCTGTTGAGCATTAAAAGTAGGATGGAGCACAGACAAGCAGAAAGCGGAACAAAATCTCAGTCTGCAGTTGCCTTCCCATCCTCATAATGGTGGCGTCTTCTGGAGAGCTCAGTTTTCACCCCCTGCCTTGCTGAGTGTGACTCTCCTGCCAGACTAATGACCATCCTTGACTATCCCCTCCCCCACTATGAACTCCTTCTAGCCAATGAGCTTGTCTTCACCCCACTGCCACCACCACTCCCACCATTCTGACCCCAACTGGTGCTGACGAACTTTCCCGGGGAAATTCTTCATCAACTCCATCTCGTCCACATTAAATCACTGCAGAACTCCCTTTACACACACTCACACTCAGATAGTAACTATACTTTTCTCCATGGCTGCTCCTAATTATAAGTTTACACACATGTTTTCAGTTGGGTGTGTTGTGTTATATGTCCTTTCATTGAGTGCATCCTCTCTCCTCTTAAATTTTAAGCTCTGCAAGATCAGGGGTCCTATCTGCTACTTTCTTCAGAATCAAAATATGTGCTCCACTGGTAGGCAATTCATACTATCACCGGGCTTGATTCCTAGCAGGTGCTTGTCAAACCTTAATGTGCCTCTGAATCACCAGGAGGATCTGTTAAAATGCAGATTCTGGGGTAGAGCTTGAGAGGCTGCATTTCTTCTATCCCATGTAGATCATCTGGGTAAAACAGCACATGCAAGTTACACAGGCTCTGTGTTGAGAACCCCTGAGGTAGGTGATAGAAACGCTCTGGACTGTCTTTCCCTTCAATGTTTCCCTCCTTTCTCTTAAAAGTCAAAAAAAATGCCACAATACCATCTATATTTTCCAAGAATGCCGTAGGATGACCATTTATTTTCTCCCACTGTCAATGCAGGGAGATGATTATCAAAGGCAGCAGTAGAGCTGAGCCGTAATTACAAGGGTCATAATTAAACACAGGTTTGTCTTATGGGATGCGACGAACACAGACTCTGTGTGACATGTCTTGGCATCGAGAGCTATAGGGACATTAGAGTAATGGGTGGCAGGAGGCGGCTTTGCTGAGGCAGTGTTCAGGGTACAGAGCAGGATCAAGAAAAAAAATGTCAGACGTGTGCACACCTGTTCTGCCTGCTGCGGGTCAGAGGAAAGGGGGTGCTGGCAGCCACCAGACACAGGCATCTTCTTCCAAACTGCAGCCAGCACTAAGGTATGTTCCCCTCTCCACCCACTTTCTGTTGTAACAATAGAAGACTGGGCTTCTCAGCTTTCAAATTCAGGCCGAGACACTAACATTCATACCTTCTAAGAGGAGCAAGGTCTTGTAGAACTTGCAGCACTGATGGAAATGTTCTACCACCTGGCCCGCCTAATACAGTAGCCACTACGTACATGTGACTATTGGGCACTTGAAGTGTGCCAGTGCAACTGAGGCACTGAGATTTAATCTCATTTAATTTTAATTTATTAAAATGTAAATATCCACATGAGGCTAGTGGATACCATTACTGGCCAGCATAGTTAGAAGCTGCAGATTCAGGGAAGACTCTTTAGGAAGATGAACCACCGAACAAGGGGACAGCTCTCTGAGGTTCACCTTAGGCCACTACACACTAAACCTGAGTAAAGAGCCCCCGAGCTGCAGGGCATCACCATCAACATTTGAGACTAAGCTGGTGGTCGTGTCAGTGTTCTCTCTACTACATCATAACTTGGCCAGTTAAGACAGAGACACCTGAGCTCTCAGGTTTGGTTTAGTATTCAGCAAGCGAATAAGACTGCTTTGGGCTCCGTTGTTTTAATAAGACCCTGCAGGGTTTCTGCAGGTCTGTTGTTCTTATCTGTGGGCAGAGAGGTGGGAAAGGCATGCAATTTTAAAAACCTCGTTTAAGAAAAAGATGTATATATATTTTTTTCTTTTCAGAAGGTAGTTAAGAGGTGATACAATTTGGGAGAGGGATCTAGGATTTGAAAAAGAGAATAAGAAATATTTGCCCAAAACACAATGCAATAAATTCCCTCGTACACTTCTCCAGCAGAGCAAGTGCGTCCTTGGCCACCTCTAAGATGAGGCTTATAATCAGTCAGGGACCAACTGATGTGAATGTGACATGAGAAAAAACTGAGATTTATCTGTGGCTGCTTTGGCTGGTAATCCAGGCGAGAAGGGAGGGGTCCCTGAAGGCCCCACTGGGCACAGGGAGAGACTGGGTTGTGATGTAATTAAAGGCAGCAGAACTCTAACCCTAGGATCCCCTGACATCTCCTTCTAGAGCAGGCCATGGCAGCTGGACACCTGGTGTTCCTAACTACAGGATGCAAATGAAGCTTGGAATGTGCTGATTTGGGCAGAATGCTTTGCAGACGAGAAGTAATGTAAATGACCGGGTGGGAGAATTGTGGTGATCAGAGCATATTGTAACACAGTAATTTAATACCCCCAGTGGGTGGTTGACTCACTTCTCTATGGGGTGAGTTGTATGTGTAGAATTTGCCCAGTGGGAGGAGAGAGTAGCAATGACCTGCCTTTTGTGGTAGTGGAAGACACAGGGTATTATGAAATTCACTTTGGAGAAGTTCCTGAAAACAATTGGTGGTGATATCTCATCCTTTAACTGACACTGTTTCAATGTCTGGAAAGGAGGACAAGGGTTCACAGGGAATGGGGCGTGGAGGGAATAACAGGCGTGGTGTCAGGCACACCTGGCTGTAAACACCTGTTTCCCCACTTAGGCTTTGCATCAAGATCACCTGGGGAGCTTGTTAAACCTACAGGTTCCTGAGCCCTGCACTGACCTACTAAGCCAGGATCTCAGGCCTTGAGGCCCCCAAAGTCTCTTTTTAAAATAAGCACACAAGGTGATTGTGCTACGAGGATTCTCTAAGCCTTAGCTCTCCAAAAAGTGATGTAGGATTCACAATACCGGAGTCAGGATTAATTGTGTAGATATAGCGTCATTAAAAAAAAACAACAGGAAACATGCAGATCAAAGGCTCGATAACTTGTAGCTGTTATTATTATTGAGCCATGGGTTTGCCTTAAGACACTGTTCTTTCTTTAGAGCTTTCAATTGATGTCATTTGCCTTGCTAAGCCTTATTCACGGTGTTAAGACAGCGGGGAATCTTCAGCCAAATTAGCTGGGATCGCAAAGTTGCAAGTTGTCGTTCCTGAGGATTGACGAAAGCAGCCTTTTCTGTCCCTTTTCGCTCTAAGTTTTAATGATACTGGTGTAAGGCCGCCCTTCAGGTCGGGGAATCTCTATTGAACGTGAAAACATCAATTGTGTTGTAACAGGTTGTCGGCTCCAGTGAAAGTCAAGGGCTGTGGGTTGGACCCACCCGAGAATGGTAATCTGTTCTGGTCCCAGAGAGGCGCTTGCACCCCGAGGGCTCCCAGCGTAGCAGCCTTCTGTGTGGTGTATCTTGCTTTCATTTGGCAGCGGGAGGCTCGAGGAAAAGGGGGAGGGGAGGCTAGAGTTCTGCCCTGCAGCTCGAAGAGAGCGAAGGTAGCTGCAAACCCGGCAGGCTCAGGTCGCTGGCGCTGGGACTTACGGAGGGTGGGGCTGCCGGTGGAGGATGCGTGCGTGAGGCCACGGGAGAGGCGGGAGTGGAGCATCCCAGGTGGGACCGCTGAGTGCCTTCCGGAAACCCTACTCGGGCCTCGGGATCCGGATTGGCTCGGGCAGGGAGGTCGGCGAGGTCAAGCCCGTTTCGGCGCCTTCTTCTGACCCGCCCCGCCGCGGTCGCGCGGCTGTAGAGACGCGGGTGCGGGGCGTGGCAGGGGCATGCTGGCCAGGCGGCGGGGCACGAGTGGCAGCGCGCGGGGGCCGGAGCAGCGTCCGGCCCGGGACGGCCGGGGGCCGGATGGCGGAGCCCACGCGCACCGCGGAGCCGGGGAGGTTTGCGCTCCGCTCGCCGCGCTGCAGGGAGGGCGCGGTGCCAGGCGCGAGCTCCCAGAGACCCAAAAAGAAAGCTTTTTATTTGCTGAGTTTGAAGCCCCTGAAGGAGCCCGCCCCCAACGACAACAACAACAACGTGTCCTTTGTGATCCATTGTCAACTAGGCAAGGAGATCAAACACATTTGCAGCAACTGCAGTCGTGGGGAGGACGCCCGGGACGGTGAGTGCCGGGGCGCGTCGGGGCGGCGGCGAGCGCGGGAGGCGGCTGTGCTGGTCTCCAGTTTGGGGGCGCCGCCGGCGTCTCTGCCCCGAGAACTGCGGGGACATCCGCCTTCTACCCAGGCGTGACGCCCGCCTGTCCGGCACTTTGCAGAGTGCCGCCCGGAGCCAAACCCGGACCGTATCCGTGCACAGACCATTGATGGAAATGCTCCCCTACAGGAGGGGTTTGAAACAGTTAAAGCGGCAACTCTGGGATTTTTCTCTTGGGGAAGGTGGGGCTTTAGGGGCTTCACCAGGGGCAAGATTATTAGCTTTAAGAAGATGCTTCCGCCAGTTTTCTTAGCTTTCTGGGCTTCTTAGCTGTTCTCCCATCGTTGCGTTAGGATAGGATATAAGCTTTGCTGGGCTGCGTTACAGATGTGGCCTTCGGGTGGATTCACTTTGGAGCGGTGGTTGGGCCTCGGCCACAGCGCCCTGGAGACTAGACTTGTGGGGTTGTTGAATGATGTCCGCTCCGAGTGGAACATGGCCGGGATTTTGGGAGCGCCGCCGCTGGCCCCTCTTGCACTAATGCCTAAGGGCCAAAATGTGGGAGGTGGGGGAAGAGCGGCGGCGGCTTCCTCCAGGTGTGCCCTGCGAGCCCAAGAGCTCCCTCCGAACGGTCCGGAGCGGGGCGGTGAAAGGGGGCCGGGCTGCCGGCGGCTCTGGGCAGAAGGCGCCACGGAGGAGGGACGGCGTTGCGCGGACCGGGCAGAAGCCTCCGCAGACGTGGACGCGGCTGTGGGGCGGTGCATTTCCCAGGCAGTTCGAAGCAGCTCAAAGAGCAGACGCCGGAGGGCCACTGAAGGTCTCGGAAAAGTTTTAGGCAGCAGGCTTTGCAGGGAAAGCATTAGCTACTGGCCAGCCTGAAGCTCATTGCCTGCCTGCTCATTGCCTGCCTTGCCACTCACACCTGCTTAGGCAGGCAGATTTTTCCTATCCACCAGGCCGCTTCGCTTGTTGCCTTCGGAAGAACGCGTTATCACTTAGAATTTCTCCGGTTCCTGCTGGCCTCTGAGGTGCAGCGTAAAGAAGCGACTGGTTTGGCTAATGTCTTTTCAGAATTAGAGTCCTGCTAGCGTAATTATACTTTTCTTTGATTAAACAGCCAGAGAGGCTGTGCAGGATGGCACTAGGCATCCGAGGGGAAAATCGTGCAGGAGGAAGGAAGCACACAAAACACGCTGAGGCAGCTCCGGTTAGGTTTGGGGGAGGATATCTGTTTATAAGAAGCACACACTGACATGTGTTTGGTCCTTTGGTTACTCTATAAGCTGCGGACTGCCTAGGGAATATGAATGGATTAATGGGGCGATCTAAAGCCAGACCCTTACCATCTAATGTAATAGAGCATGAGATGCAGGCTAAAATATTTATTAAATGAGTCACTCTGATGACTGAATTGCTTCCCACATGGGCTACTTCCACAACCTTGGGGGTTTATTTAAATTAGGATCTCTGAACGTTGCTACAGTAAGGAAAGGTCTGTATCTACACTCAAGGATGTGTGTCCATGTGTGTAATTATGAACACCATGCTTCCGCTTCCAACACGCCTCATCTCTACCACCTCAAACACTCCAGAATGTCTTAAGGGGCTACTTATGGATGTTCACATATTACCTGATAGGACTAAAGCATTTAATTTCAAAGGATTCTTGTTTAGGGGAGACCTCATGTTGTGGCACCTAATTTTTGCTGAATTCTACACTTGCTAATCCTGCCTTCCAGTGTGGGGTGTGCTTCGTTAGTCACTGAAATAAAATGAGGTCAGGAGCTTAACCCTTCTACTTTTACTGCCAGGGCCCAAAGCAGCACTGCCCACTGTGAAAGGAAAGGAAGTTCACATGAATTTCACTTTCTGCAGAGATTGACCTTGAATGATAGTTTTGTCATGAGTGGATGTTCTGTGAGCTAAGCTCTCCAGAAGCTGTTTTCAATTTGAGTCATCTTGTCTGCATGCCAGGAGAGCCAGCTCTTTTAAAGGAAATGTGTAGTAAAGATTGTAGTAATGCTCACAGATTCGGTAGGGCTCCATAGAGGAGGACATTTCTTGCGGTGGGGTGTACCTGCATTGTGTCCAGCGCCATAAATGTGTTAGGTTTCTCCTCAGCACCACTGAGGTCATTTAGTAGCAATCAAGGACAATACTGATCCGGCTGGAAAGCCCTCCCTTGAAGTCTTATGCAGGGAAAATTTTATAGAGGCGTTGCTCACTGAGTCTCATTCTTAATTTCCTCATATATAAAATATATTGAAACATATTTAAAGCATATTTTAATAACTTTCAGCCTGAAGACGATCTATAACTAAAAGTATTTGGCTGATATAGAATAAATTTTAAAAGAAAGCGTATCCCTGGCTCAGTGAACATATGAAAGTTGAAATTATATTTTGGCACTTGCCATTTTACTTCAGAGTATTTTTTTTAAGTTCCGGGTGTCCACTAACTAGTACCAAAGATGCTTTGCTGACCTTAGTTTTAAGTAGAAAATTACTTTAAAAAATTGTGGAACACAATTCACCATTAATGGCCAAAGACAGTTTGTGTTTTCTTCACCTTTGCCGTTTTGGTTCAATACCAAAGCCATTTTAAGATGAGGAAACAAGCTTATGTAGCACTTGGCTGTAAAGGCCACAAACAAGTGAAGGGTAGAAAAAACACTGAAATCCTTCTCTGTTCGTCTTTGAAACTAAGGTGCTTTCCAGTGCGCCTCAAGTTGATTATTTTTTTATATGGCACCTATACTGAACGTAGAAAATTAAGTACTGTTTTGTGTGTGTGTGTCTGTGTTATATACATGTGCAGTCTTGATAAGCCAGGTTTGTTAAGCTATAGAACTACACAATTTCCTAGTACCTTTACTTTTATCTCTGCCTTACATGCTTGATAGAGAGGCTGGCATTGGTAGGAATAGAGAGGGAGAAATTTTTAGCTAAATAGATTAGAAGTTATGAACATAATAAAGCTGCAAGAGGGCTTCCCCGGTGGCGCAGTGGTTACAAATCCGCCTGCCAATGCAGGGGACACGGGTTTGAGCCCTGGTCCGGGAAGATCCCACATGCCGTGGAGCAACTAAGCCTGTGTGCCACAACTACTGAGCCTGTGCTCTAAAGCCCGGGAGCCACAACTACTGAGCCCGCGTGCCACAACTACTGAAGCCTGGGTGCCTAGAGCCCGTGCTCCGCAACAAGAGAAGCCACCACAATGAGAAGCCCGTGCACTGCAACGAAGAGTAGCCCCTGCTCGCTGCAACTAGAGAAAGCCTGCACGCAGCAACGAAGACCCAATGCAGCCAAAAATAAATTAATTAATTAAATAAAAAAGCTGTAAGAGACATAGCTAAAGTATCACCTAACTTATATTGGAAGTCAATAGGAGAATATGATTTAATTTACAAATAGTTAAAAATCAACTCTAGGGAGAAATCTATTCTAGAAAACAAGGTATTTCTCTATATAATTTCATGTATATTTTCTATTCTTATTTGAATTCCTTTTGAGTCTATTAGTAGTGAGGAATTATTGTAGGAATTACAGTGTCATTAATTGTGTATTAAAATGTAATTTCAAGTAATTTTTAATAGAAATGAAACATTTTAAAAACAGTTTTTAGAAATATTTTGAAGCCTCTGTCTTATAGTGGCCTGTTTAAAAAGTAATCAAATGATAGATTTAGAAACAAGACATATATATATATATATTTTTAACATCTTTATTGGAGTGTAATTGCTTTACGATGTTGTGTTAGTTTCTGCTTTATAACAAAGTGAATCAGCTATACATATATCCCCATATCTCCTCCCTCTTGCGTCTCCCTCCCACCCTCCCTATCCCACCCCTCTAGGTGGTCACAAAGCACTGAGCTGATCTCCCTATGCCGTGCAGCTGCTTCCCATTAGCTATCTACTTTACATTTGGTAGTGTATATATGTCAGTGCCACTCTCTCACTTGGTCCCAGCTTCTCCTTCTCCCTCCCCGCATCCTCAAGTCCATTCTCTACATCTGCGTCTTTATTCCTGTCCTGCCCCTAGGTTCTTCATGACCATTTTTCTTCCTTTTTCTTAGATTCCATGTGTATGTGTTAGCATATGGTATTTGTCTTTCTCTTTCTGACTTACTTCACTCTGTATGACAGACTCTAGGTCCATCCCCCTCACTACAAATAACTCAATTTTGTTTCTTTTTAGGGCTGAGTAATATTCCATTGTATATATGTGCCACATCTTCTTATCCATTCATCTGTCGATGGACACTTAGGTTTCTTCCATGTCCTGGCTATTGTAAATAGTGCTGCAATGAACAGTGTGGTACGTGTTTCTTCTTGAATTATGATTTTCTCTGGGTATATGCCCAGCAGTGAGATTGCTGGGTCGTATGGTAGTTCTACTTTTAGTTTTTTAAGGAAACTCCATACTGTTCCCCATAGTGGCTGTATTAATTTACATTCCCACCAGCAGTGCTAGAGGGTTCCCTTTTCTCCACATCCTCTCCAGCATTTATTGTTTGTAGATTTTTTGATGATGGCCATTCTGATGGTGTGAGGTGATACCACACTGTGGTTTTGATTTGCATTTCCCTAACGATTAGTGACGTTGAGCATCCTTTCATGTGTTTGTTGGCAATCTGTATGTCTTCTTTGGAGAAATGTCTATTTAGGTCTTCTGCCCATTTTTGGATTGGGTTGTTTGTTTTTTTGATATTGAGTTCATAAGCTGCTTGTATATTTTGGAGATTAATCCTTTGTCAGTTGCTTCGTTTGCAAATATTTTCTCCCATTCTGAGGTCTGTCTTTTCGTCTTGTTTATAGTTTCCTTTGCTGTACAAAAGCTTTTAAGTTTGATTAGGTCCCACTTGTTTCTTTTTGTTTTTGTTTCCATTTCTCTAGGAGGTGGGTCAAAAAGGATCTTGCTGTGATTTATGTCATAGAGTGTTCTGCCTATATTTTCCTCTGAGTTTTATAGTGTCTGGCCTTACATTTAGTTTTTTTATCCATTTTGAGTTTATTCTTGTGTATGGTGTTGAAACACATTGATTGTAGCTGCTACTCAGTGCCTTTTACATGTGATTAATCAATATTTCAAGGTTGTTTTCATTTCACTAAATATGATTTCTATTCTTCAAATATTCGTAGACAAATTCACTAATCCATTGACTCACTAGATGCATTTCCAAATTTTGTTTTCGGAGTTTGAAATATTTCACACGTTATTCTAATGGATTCCAATGTGAACTTTTAGAACAAAAACAATTTGCCATAATACTTCTCTGTTACTCTGTAGGGTTCATTCCACAAGACAGCTTTTTAGAAAAGAATGCCTTATGAGTTTCTGTGGGTCAAATCCTTCTTTTTGCAGATGAGAAAACAGAGGTGCATAAAGATTAGGTGAGCAGTCCTCCAAAATTCAGCCACCATTTGATGTCAGGGCTACTAACAGCACTGTTCCTTCATGAAGAAGTTTCTAGTGGTGGTCCAGAGGGGGCTCCTGGAACCTCACTGCCTGTTTTCAAATAATGGCTCCTCCACTTGCTAGCTGGGTGACTTTAGGACACCACGATATTATCTACAGCATGGCGTTGTGAGGATTAAATGAGATAATTAGCACGAAGCACTTAGCATGGTGCCTGGCAAGAGAAAGTGCTGGAGAAATATTAGCTGTGATTACTGTCGTCTGTATTGTTACTGCCAAGTTCAATTTTGTCTTGGATTTTTTCTCCTGCTATTGTGTGCTCTTTGGTCTCTTCCGTAATTAAACATCCCTGGATTGGGTCCAAGATGAACGCACCAATTCTACTCTGTATTTAACAGTGAAAACATATTTCTAATGAAAGCAAGTAAAAGTGAGGTTGGGGAAGAGCCCCTTCAACATTGTGCATGTCAAAAGTATTTTGTTGTGCTGGTTTTAGAATTTTAACAATCATGACCAGTTCATTCTAGATAAAAGGGCTCACGTATATGTCTAAATTTACAATGACTAAGCACTTTTTGGTCAGTCGGGTATTCCAGAAAATAGGCAAGGTGAGATCCAGTTGTTTCTCCAGAAGAGGAATAGTGAACAGCTGGATGAAGTATTGTTACTGTTGTACTGTATTGTTCTCCAGAACAATAATTACTGGAGAATTCTATCGACATGGGCCCAATGGACACTGAGAGTAAGAGGGACAGCTAGGGAAGATGTGACCTGAAGCAAGGGGTAGAGGCGGGAAACGGCTTCCATGAAGTCAGGAGAGCTTAGGAAAGGCTCTAACTTGGGCAGGTGTAAAGGTTGTTTGGAACCCTGAAAAGAAAAGCATGTGCTCAGACAGTAGTGAAGAGAGTGAAGAAGGGCTTAGTGGGGTGTTAGGAAGAGGTGTAAAGAGGGGGGGAATTCTAATGAAGGTGGGCTCTTAAAATTCTGCTAAAGTATCCACGTACAATCGTCCCACAGTATCTGTTGGGGATCGGTTTCAGGCACCCTCTGCAGGTACCAAAATCCAGGGATGCTTACATCCCTTATATAAAATGGCCAGTGCAATGAATACAGTCCACCCTCCACATCTGTGGGTTTTGCATCTGCGGATACAGAGGGCAGACTATACTCACACAACTGACCTATTGATTGATTCTCTTATGTTTGCTTATAAAATTAGCAGGTTGTGTGTGCAGAGCCCCCTCAGATACCAAGAGGTACAATAACCAGTTGTTGCCTTTGAAGAATCGACCTTAGAGCAGCAGGAAAGTAAACTGCTAAATTATTGGAGGAAGCCATTAACTGTGTGAGTAAGGTAGGAGGGCTTCCCAGAGGAGGTGATATTTGCACTAGGGCCTAATGGAGGAGTTTTCTCAGATAAATAAGGAAGGGCATTTTGCTAAGAAAAAAAAACAGCAAATGGTTTAAATTGCAAAAGAGCATAGCTTGCCCAGAAAAGGGGAGAAGTTCAGCAGGTAGAATTGGTGGAATGTAGGGAAAAATGACACGAGGTAGTCTAGAAACATATGTAGGGGCAATTCTTCATTTTTTTTCCGATGATATATTTCTGCAGCAATTTTATGTGCCAGGTTAAGCATTGGGAATATAAAAATCAGTAAGATAGCATGGTCTTTGTGCTCAAAGATCTTAAATGTAGCACAGGGACATAGGTAGACCGATACATGCACAGTTTTAAAAGTGTTTGAGAGTCCGCCTGCCGATGCAGGGGACGCGGGTTCGTGCCCCGGTCCGGGAAAATCAGCCATGGCCACTGAGCCTGCGCGTCCGGAGCCTGTGCTCCTCCATGGGAGAGGCCACAACAGTGAGAGGCCCGTGTACCAACCAAAAAAAAAAAATGTTTGAGAGAGGTAGGTGTGTGGTTTTTTTAAATAAATTTATTTATTTATTTATTTATGGCTGCACTGGGTCTCATTGCTGTGCACGGGCTTTCTCTAGTTGCGGTGCGTGGGCTTCTCATTATGGTGGCTTCTCTTGTAGCAGAGCATGGGCTCTAGGCGTGTGGGCTTCAGTAGTTGTGGCACATGGGCTCAGTAGCTGTGGCTCGCGGGCTCTTGAGCACAGGCCCAGTAGTTGTTGCTCATGGGCTTAGTTGCTCCACGGCATGTGGGATCTTCCCGGACCAGGGCTTGATCCTGTGGCCCCTGCACTGGCAGGTGGATTCTTAACCACTGCACCACCAGAGAAGCCCGAGGCAGGTGTTTTGGAGGCAGAAAGTAGAGAGTGTCAGGCCCGACTTGGGCAAGAGGGAAATCAGGAAAATCCTGGTACAGTTTATGAAGGAGTTCATATTTCATTCAGTGAGCACTGTAAAAGTATTAATAAACAGAAGTCTCAATTAAGTAGAGTTGGGAGACCGGACAGGGGAGCTTTCATGCCCTGGGAGGATAGCAGAGCCCAACAGGAAAAAGAAAGTCTCCTCTTCTTGCCTGGCAAGGATTCAGCCAATGAAAAGCCAGGGACTCTTTGTTTACTAAGCCCTCCCAACTTCCTTTTCCCTTCTATAAAAGCATCCTCCTTTCCTTGCTGTTTGGGGACCTTCACAGGTTGTAGACTCCCAGTTGCATTTCTCTGCTGATCCTGAATAAATCCATCTTTTTGCTGGAGAAGTGACTGGCAGTCTGTCTGTTTTAGGTCAGCTACACTGAAGGTAGCACAGGGATTTTTAAGCAGAGGTAGCATGATTAAATTACCTAAAAAAAAACAACAACAACTAAACTTATAAAAAATTATGAAAAACATATACAAAAGTATACAGGAGAGATAATGATCTCTATAGATTCATCAGCTACATCCCCCCACTCCTATATTATATTGGAGCAAATTTGAGTAGGTTTTTGTGATGGTGTTGCTGGTAGAGCTTAAGCAGGGACCAGACGAGAAAGGGCCTGGGTCCAACACTCATAGCCAAGAAAGGTCATTTCAAGACCTTAAGCGGTAAGTGTCAAAAGACCAAGATTCTGCTATTCTGTTACAGACTCATAAAAAGGCCCAGTAACACTTTCAAGCACCAGCAATTCAAAGTCAGTTTGCCTTATTTTCAGCATAACTTTGAGCTCATATGTAATTTTGCAAATAATTTCCCCTTCTGCTCTAATATCTTTCTAACTTATAGACATCTATAAATATTCACTCAGTTTAGGAGAAGAAATGTTTAAAATATTTGTAAAATCTATAGCTTAAAATATACCCATATGTCTAAAGGAAATTTAAAAAGATCAGTAGATAAAATATACACATACAACTGTATTGAGAGGGGAAGGATCAAAACTTGTTTGCTAGCCCCAAATAGTCATTTCTGTAGTTTGCTAGTTAATCCAAATGGTAAGAACTTTTCGGACGTGAATAGGTGTTTATAGAGTTTGAAGACATGGCTGAAAGGAGGGGACATGATGATTTGATTTTTGTGTAGGTTGTAAAGTAGGGGTCCAGTTTAATTTCTTTTGCTTGTAGCTGTTCAGTTTTCCATTTATGAAGAGTGTCCTTTCCTCCCTGTATACTCTTGGCTATACTATGACACATTCTGCTTATCCACTGATCAGTTGATGGTGATTTGTGTTGTTTCCATTTTTTGGCTATTATGAATAATTCTTCTTTGAGCATTTATGTACAAGTTTTAGTGTAGATGTATGTTTTCATTTCTTTTGGGTATATACCTAGGGGTAGAATTGCTGGATCATCTGGTAACACCGTGTTTAACCATTTGAGGAGCTGCCAGGTTCTTTTTCAAAGTGGCTGCACCATTGTATGTTCCCAACAGCAGTGAAGATGAAGTCCCATTTCCAATGATTTTCATTATCTGTGTTTTGGATTTTTGTCGCCCTGGAGGATTAAGAGAGAGAGTGAGAAGGTTCTGAGTTGATGGTCAAGAAGAGAGTTGATTCAGTCTGTTTAAGAAAACCGATAAGTTTAGAAAACGTAGACACATAACTCTATGTTACACTTTATAATTTGCACATATTATTTCCTTGTAATCATCAAATTTCCTTTTAAGGTTGGAAATACTATTGTGACCGTTTTAGGGAGGAGGGAACAGAGGATCAGTGGTCATGGCTTCCTCTGTGTCACCTGCTGTTGCTACTGTACCTGGGCCATCCCTCTGCTTCCATCTCTGCAGCCATGGTTGGCTGCTTCTGAGATGTGAACCTCTAAGAAGAGACTACTTGTTTTGGCCAATGAGGTTTAACAACTTAAAGGGATTAATTAAATATCAAAGTGATTCTTTCAGGAAAATTCAGGTAAAAAGGAACACCAAAAGAAAACTGTCAGTTCATTAAAAAGCGCAAGAGGAAATTACATGGTGGAGAGTGCGTTTGGTTAGAATTGGGAAACCTCAGGGGCCGCTGATACCCTCTATCTGCTCTCAAGTCACCTCTGTCCTGAGTTTCTTCCACATGTGAGAGAATTATTTCTCTTCCCTGAAGATGTTGCGATGCCTAAAACCCATCTAGATCAGGGGTTGGTAAGCAGTGATCCCTGAGCCCTCCCTCTGTTTTTGTAGTCGAGAATGTTTTTCTTTTTTTTTTCCGATTACAAACAGCTGACAGAAATCGAAAGAAGAAGAATATTTCATGACACAAGACACTCATATGAAATTCAGATGTCAGTGTCCATAAATAAAATTTTGTTGGAGCACAGCCATGCGTAATCGTTTGCGTACAGTCTATGGTGGCTTTTGCACCACAGCTGCAGAGTTGAGGGGCTGCAGCAAAGAGCCGCACACCCTCAAATATTTCGTTTCTGGCTTTTATCAGAAAAATTTTGCTGACCCCTGATACATCACAGTTCCTATAATTAGGAGATACCCATACTGACCATTTTAACACCACGTCTAATCTTAGGATTGAAAGGGACTCAATCACATCTCAGTGTCATTCACCAAAACTAGTTTTAGTCCTTTTCAAAGGCTAAATGATGTCCTAGTGTACGCAGAGGGACAGATTTAAAATGCAAATGAAGCTAAAAAGAAACAACTCCTCAGAATGGGGTTTGTGGAGTATCTTTCCTTTCCCCACTCCTACTCTGACCTTTATGTGGGTTTCAGGCTGGCACATGTGACAAAAGGGGATGGATTTCTAATCCCCACCTAAGAGCTAACCATCCTGACTCTGCTTTTGTTTCGGTGTGAACTTTAGAACAATCGCCTCTGCTATTTTGGTAGATGGAGATTTGCCTCCATAGTAATTATTTTGCAACCCACAAAAGTAATTATAAAATCAAATAATTAGCTTCTAAACAAGCTGTAACCCCAGCAGTGACTCTTGGGAGGGGAACAAAGTTCCTGTTCTTTAATTTTCACTTTTAGGACTGTCACCTTCTGCTTCCCTTGCCCCCTTACCTCAGTTCTTGAGTTATTTTAAGTCGAGTAGCAGTCTTCAATGAAGCGTTAGCTGCTTTTGAGGCAAGCATCTTAAACAGTAGTACTGCTCCAAGGTTATGAGTGGAAAGACAGGGAAGCAAGCTAGAAAAAGGAAAAGCAAAGCCTGATTTAATTCTTCCAGTAATAGGAAATCAACTTTAAAAAAGGAATAACAGCCTACCAGACTCGGTGCCTGGCTGGTTGGAATTATTGGGACCTGCATTGTAGTGAGGCCTCCAGATTCTGAAGGTGTTCTCAGGAAGAGTTGGCACCACAATTTCCTGGCACTAAGTGAGGAATGCAATCTGCCACACAGTTAGCGACCATCCATCACTGACGGACTGGGCACATACCAGAATTGCCTATTTCTTGAGAGACTTAGAGTCTGTTTACGGGCAAATGTTTGTCTAACACGTGCAGCAGATACTGTAGATAATGTCTATATGTTTGGAAACGTACTTGTCTGATGAACTGGGCTGCTCCACATGATGGAAGTGTGTCCAGAAGTAGATCTTGGCTACGGGCACCGTGATGGATTTGCTACATATTCAAGAAACGCCCCTTCCAGGGACTTCCCTGGTGGCGCAGTGGTTAAGAATCTGCCTGCCAGGGCTTCCCTGGTGGCGCAGTGGTTGGGAGTCCGCCTGCCGATGCAGGGAACATGGGTTTGTGCCCTGGTCCGGGAAGATCCCACATGCCGCGGAGCGGCTGGCCCCGTGAGCCATGGCCGCTGAGCCTGCGCGTCCGGAACCTGTGCTCCGCAACGGGAGAGGCCACAACAGTGAGAGGCCTGCGTACGGCAAAAAAAAGAGAAAAGAATCCGCCTGCCAGTGCAGGGGACACGGGTTCGAGCCCTGGTCCACGAGGATCCCACACGCCGCAGAGCAACTAAGCCCGTGTGCCACAATCACCACAACGAGAAGCCCCTGCTCGCCACAACTAGAGGAAGCCTGTGCGCAGTAACGAAGACCCACGGCAGCCCAAAATAAATAAAATTAAAAAAAAAAAAAAGAATCGCCCCTCCAAATCTCAGTAACTCACTGATTGATGGGTCCCTTCCCCAGCTCACTAAAAAAGCCAAACAAGCCACCGACAGGAGCTTATCATCCCCCAAATGAACACGCAGTGAACCTTTTTGCTTGCCCAAAGCCCTAATGTTTTCATAGCCAGAATGAATAGTATGCTGCAGTTTCCAACTAGCCATGATATGAATTTTTCATGCGCTATTAAGCAGGCTGTGGTCAGAACGCCACCACCCAAAGTAAAACTGAAGACAAAGGAGCAGATTTTAATATATGCAGCTGAAGGAGCCCTTTGCAGTGGAAGTAGAAGTGATGCGCTATTGGACCCCTCCCATCCTTGCCCCGGTCTTTGAGGTGGCATCAGGAACGTAAATGCAGATTTCTTGTGGTAAGACAATAGAAGTAGCTTGGAATACTGGTGAGTGTGGTAGTCGTTGGGCTGTGTGCCTAGGTTAATTTTTCAAGTTTTTCTAGAAGGCAGAAGAGGGAATACATAGAAAAAGGAGCATCTATGTTCAAGAAATAAAAGTAAAGACAAGAGACATAACCAAAGACAAGAGTTACTCTTTGGAAGAGGAAACTTATGAGTATCTTGGAAGACTCCCATATATAAACCAGATAAAAGGGGGATTGCTGGTTTAGGCCGGGGGAGGGCCTGCCCTCACAGAGTGCCATAGAGTCCTAGAGCTTTCCAGAACCACAGTTTTAAAGTTGTTCTTTGCTCTACTCCATTTAGATGAGATACAGTGTAGAATGATTAATTACATTTCTACAAGGTAACATCAGCTCATAACTGGGGACATTATATCCCCAATTTTTATCCTGTGACGATGATGAACATCTAATAGAGCAGCTTGTGACATAAATCAGGTATAACCAAAAAGGTGTAGGTTTTTCATGTGTACGTATATGGTACACCCTAGAATAGAGCTAATTTGGGGGAAAGTGTATATATTGGCTGCAGATTTGCATTATATCACATATAAACGGGTAGTAATATAACATCTTTAGCTTCAAATTATTTCACGAGGAATGTTTAATCTCGTGCCAACATTAATAATCACCTCTTTAAAAAAGGCAACTGCTCAACATAAAATTGGATCAGGTGTACAGTCCTTTTTGCTTCCTCCTTAACATTGTTGATGGAACATTGTTGAAATTCACCATTGGATTTATAAGCAAGTGTTGAGGACCAAACAGGAATGACACTTAGCATTTAAACCATAAGTAGACGGGTCAGTGTGTGTTACTAGCTCAAAGTACATAATTCGCCATGAATGAAATAACACAAATTTACTTTGAAAATATCATAGCCTAAATTACAGTAAGATTTAACTGGGAGGATTTCCACCATGCTTTTAGAAAGCAAACATGGCTTATTTTTTGTTTGTTTGTTTTTGGGTTTTTTTTGGCGGTACGCGGGCCTCTCACTGTTGTGGCCTCTCCCATTACGGAGCGCAGGCTCAGTGGCCATGGCGCATGGGCTTAGTTGCTCCGCAGCATGTGGGATCTTCCCGGACCGGGGCACGAACCCGCGTCCCCTGCATCCGCAGGCGGACTCTCAACCACTACGCCACCAGGGAAGCCCCAACATGGCTTATTTTTATTGCAAAATCCTAAGAGTGCAATTCCTGGCAGTGTTTACCAGAGAGAAGGAACTAGCAGCCTCCAGGGGAGGGTTAGGAAAACAAAGCATCCTCTGGGAATCCGGCTCCTAAGTCTTGGTGCCGGTAACCTTGGTACAAACTGGCCTCAGACAAATTTCAGTCTTGGCCTTTGTTTTCCTTCTTACGAAAAGGGGTGAAGGAGAGGAGGATCGCGCTTGTTTTTCCAGAGGGTGTTGAGAATATTCAGGAGGCTTCTGGAAAGTTTTCAAAAGTAGAAAACACAGGGGGTTTTGTGCTTTTAAATCCGTGGTGCTAGCTTCCACATTCTAAAGGGATGAAGGAACTGGGTTTCCCTTTTCTCCTTGTATTCTCCTCTCTGTTGTGGTGATGGTTGGTGGAAGGATGGAGGACCGAAAAGGCTTCCTGGCTTGTGGGACTGGGAAAACAATAGTCACTTTCTCTCAAGGTCAAAGAGCAGAGGGACCCCCTGAGCTAGATGAACAGATGACTCTGCCATCTGCTTCTGCCTGCGTGTGGCCTCCCCCCCATGCCCAGCCGAGCCCTTTTCAGACTTGCAGGTCACAGAGCTGTGAGCTCTGAAGAGCAGTCTCCTGAAGCCTATTCCAGAAACCCAAGTACCTTTGCCCATGGCCGGTCCCCCTGCCCAAAAGACAGCGGCTGCCCAGTCAAGCCAGAGGGGCTGGGCTGAGGCCCCTAAGGAATACAGATCCTCTTCAGAATTCAGTCCTCTGCCGTCTGACTAAATCCATAGATATCACAGCATTTTTTAAAGTGTACAAATACGTCCGTGACTTAGGCGTAAAAGATGTTAGAGTGGATTATGGACTAGTTAGTTTGTACCTTCACCTTTGCTTTCAATTTACTCCTTTTGCTTCATTATGGACATGCAGGGCCCTATTTTGATGGGTTCCACCGACACAAAACTTTAAATTAGCCGTATTGCTTGTGGGAAAATAATTTTCTGCCTGGCATCTACGTATATTGAGGTCTGTACTCTTAGAACCAGTCCGAGGTAGCAAGGCAAAAAAGACAAGTTCTCCCATGCCATTTGGAAATACGGCCTCTGCCCGAATTCCAGGGTGTGTGCCATTCCAACAGAGACCCGCGGAAGCACTGATCTTCCTGCCAAAGACGCCTTACGGTAAAGGAGGCTGTGTCACGCTCTCTGCTGTGTCACGTTCTCTGCTACTGAGCTTCCCAAAGCAGCTCTGATTACAGAGGGAGAAATTTTAAAACTCAAGCTTTGAAGTTCAGTATTGGGAATTGTTGTCAACTTTAATGAGATATTTTCCAAAATGTGTTCCATAGAACACGTGCTCCATGGGATGGTAATAGATGGTATGTGAAAAATGTCAAGATCAAACTAACTTGGAAAACTGAGCTAATAAACAAAGTTAAGTGGATTGTTTTAATTTCTGAGCCCTTGGTGTGCCCGTGTGCCTAGTGAAACGTCAGGAACAGAGTGTTTATACCTCTTTACCCAAATTTATTTTATCATACACAGTGGTTTTTTTTCGAGGAGTGGGGAGCCTCACAGGTGATGAACGCCCTAGAAAAAAATTAATGTGTGGCTTCAGAATCCTCCCATAGAAAATACTACATTGATTGACTCTTTCCCACTTGTGAAAGATACACAATCACACAGAACAATGAGGTTTGTTCATGAATTCTTCTTTCTGACCAGAAGCTATTGGCATGAAACTTCATAGTAATTGGGAAGAAATACTTTCACTTTTGCTGAACATGTTTAGTGATTTTTGGTTAAAAGAGTTATGAATGCAAATTATTATACCTTTGTTTCAGTCAATCCAGGAATTAGGTACTTTCTCTGTTTCCCTAGTTAGGCTATGTGATAGAACCGTATGGCAGGTCTGGGGTTTCTAGAGACCTGTGATCTCAGTGTGGAATATTTTAGGTGTTTCTTAGTCTCATGACTATTGACATTTTGGACTAGATAATTCTTTGTTGGGGTAGGAAGTGGTATTCTGTACATTGTAGAATATTTAGCAGCATCCCTGGCCTCTATCCACTAAGTTCCAGTAGCACCTACTATCTTAAAATGTACCTGGGATTTGTTCTAATCAGGTATGGTAAGGGGACAGACAGGGAGATAACTGCCTTTGAAAGAAGAGTTTATTACAACTCCTAAGGAGAAGGGGCACACCATCCATGCAGCACCCCCTGGGGAAGTACCAGGGTTGGTCAGGAGGCAGAAGGACTCAGGAGAGAACATAGCCCAGAGTTTTATTGTGTTTTTTGCAGAGAAGGAATGGGTGAATCAAGGTAGGCAAGTTTGAGCAAGTTTCGGATTGGTTAGTTTGAATAATTTTGACTGGCTCGGGATTGTAAAGGTGGTCTCTAGTTGTTCAGTGCCTGGCCCTGGGGTGATTGAGGGCAGAGGAAATACTCACTTGCTGTGTGAGAGTTAGATCCAGGAGATGGTTGGGGAGATAAGCTTTGGCTTGCTTGGTTTGCATAGGAAAGGTGCCCTGGCAGGCAAGTTGTTTACTATCTCTAGGAATTAGCTAGTTCTGGGAGGGGCAGCCTCTCCAGGCTCCAGGATGTCAGAGCCTCATCAAGTACAGAAAATATTTTAAAACATGCTTCATACACCCACCTCCCACTTGTGACAACCAAAAATGTCTCCAGACAGTGCCAAATGTCCCCTGGGGGCAGAGTTGCTCCTGGGTTAAGAATCACTGATTACCGGCCAGAGTGGGCAGTGCCAACCATGAGTGGGTTCACCAAAGCAAGAGATCGGTGTGGACTGAATCCCAGGAGGGGGGTTTGTGTGAAGGGGCTGATGTGGATTGGCAGAAGTCAGGAAGGAAGAGATCCTAAGTGGAAGGGTTCACAAGAACAGGAGCCAGGAGGGGAAGGAAGCGTAAGTGTATCATTGTTAGATAATAACAACAATAATGTCTTGGTCACTTGCCCAATGCCAAGCCCTGTGCCAGTGATGGGAAATATGGGCTTAATCTTCCCAAGAGCCCCATGAGATACGTACTATTTATTTCAGCTTGGCAGAAAAGAAAACTGAGCCTCCGAGGGATTAAGCAACACGCTGGTCTCACCAGTAATAAGTGCTGGGGTTAGGTTTTGAAATCAGGTCTCTTTTTAATACAAGGTAAAGTTAAAAGATATTAAATTATAGGCAGAAGTGCCTGGACTTAAAGCGATGTGCGACACGAAGTGATGGTAGGTTCTTCAGCCAGAGGAGTGATAACGTGCAAAGAGTATTTTGGTTCAGCTCGTGGCATCAGCTCTGCAGCAGGCACAAGGAATTGGTTGCAGGTGGGCTGAGGCAGGGTGGTGCCGAGAAGGATCAAGCGGTAGAGCTGTGATGATCGGTGCTTAGCCAAGGGTAGTGGCAATAGGATTGGAGCAGAAAGGGGTGTCAGAGATGTTTCTTGACAATAGGAACTAAAGGCTGAAGAGATGAAGAAGGGAAGGTTACTCCATAGCGTCCAAGACAGAAGCCTAGAAGAACGGTGGTCCTCTCCCATCCCCTTCTCCCCAGTGGGAAGGGCATGTAATAGAAAGGCAGGCTGGGATCTCAGGCACAGGGTAGAATATGGGCTCACTTAAAGATTTTGGGTTTAATTCATTTCTATGCCTCATTTTTACTTTTCTACTTTGTTCTACACTTGTTCTACTTTCTACACTTTTCTACTTTGTTTCTACACTTGTTCTGCTTTCTGAGTTAGGCACTGCTCTTTGTACTTTCCATATATGAACGCGCTTATTCCTCACGGTGACCTCTGCGTGCAGTCTCCATTTGGCAGATGAGGAAACCCGGGCTCAGAAGGGTTTAATAGCTCGCCCCAAATCTGGCTCCAGAGTCTTGCCCTTTAAGTTCTCAGCTTTGCAGCTTCTGGAGCACGTTATCAATGCCCAGCTGCTAGGCATTTTGGCAATGTTATCTCCTATCATCACTGGGTACACTTACGTACTTCTTGGTTTTCCCAACTACAGAATGAAGGGGCTGAGCTTGTAAATCCCTTTTAGCTCTGTCGTTCCATGTCTGAATAATAGTTCTACTTATTAAACAAGTCAGACCGAATTCTGTTATTTATTATAATGGAGACCTTTTTCTTAAAAAGAAATGTCTTCCTTTTCAAAAGTCTTCCTTTTGAGGCCTTGGTTGGCCCAGGAAGAGATACCCCTTCCCTGGAATCCCAGGCCTCTGAGCATAGTTCATGGAAAGCCATTCTGCTTTCTGTGCACCTGTTTCTCGTACTCACCTGTGAGCTCCTTGAAGGCAAGATGGTGTTTTATTCATTTTTGTATTCCTGGCTCATAACGTGTTCCCAGTAGAAGATCAGTAATTTTGTGTTTTGTTTTTGCTTTTTAACGATTTCAGGCCAAGCAAATCAGATTTCATACATTGCACTTGGTATAACGTTACCATGATTCAAGTAAACTCTTTCCTGAAGAAAAGAATAGTATTAGCCCTCAGGATGGCTACAAAAATAGATGACACAGGAGGTCACATTGAGAGGAAAGGAAGCTTCTTACCTAGGAAGTAGAAAGCAAAGGGCTTCAATGCCTAATAGTATGAGCACAAGCGTCGAGTTGATGTTACTTACTATTGAAGAGTTTAGACGGTGTCAGCAAACGTTTTCTGTAAAGGGCCAGGCAGTAAACGTTTTAGGCTTTCACCGTAAGATATCCGTGGCAGCTCTGCTGTTGTAGCCCAAAAGCAGCCACAGGCAATAAAGAAATGAAAGAGTGTGACTTATGTTCCAATAACATTTTATTTACAAAGACAGGCAGCAAGCTGAATTTAATCCGAGGGTTATAATTCGCCAACCCCTGGTGTAGACTCTAGGGGTTGTGAGAGAGGGTGCAGATCCCAGCTGTGCCACTTGCTAACTGAGTGGTTTTAATTCAGAGTACGCCTCAGTTTCTGCATTTGTAAAATGGTGACTCTTTTTTTAAAAAAATAAAATTTATTTATTTTGGCTGCGTTGGGTCTTCGTTGCTGCGCGCAGGCTTTCTCTAGTTGCGGCGAGTGGAGGCTACTCTTGTTTGCGGTGCGCAGGCTTCTCATTGTGGTGGCTTCTCTTATTGCAGAGCACGGGCTGTAGGCGTGCGGGCTCAGTAGTTGTGGCTCACGGGCTCTAGAGCACAGGCTCAGTCGTTGTGGTGCACGAGCTTAGTTGCTCTGCAGCATGCGGGATCTTCCCGGACGCGGGCTCGAACCCGTGTCGCCTGCATTGGCAGGCGGATTCTTAACCACTGCACCACCAGGGAAGCCCCTGTAAAATGGTGACTTAACAGCATTCACACTTGGGGCTGGGATCAAATGAGATAATATAAATAAAGCACTTGGCACTGACCCTGGAATACAGTAAGCGCTCAGTAGGTTGCGGCCATTACTGTGATTATCCTAAGTGTTCTTTATATCCTCCTGGCTTTTTTCCTTCTTGCTTTGCATTGTAGTAAATGAATTCACATTGAACTCCTGCTTGTGAGTGCTATGGTCAGATGTTTTATTTGCAGCCCTCTTTTTCTATCGGCAGATTTTTGAGTTTAAAGAATACTAAGAAAAATGGTATCTGTAGTTCCTACCTGTGAGGATTGTTGTAAGTATAAAATTCACGTGTAGTAATGCTCGCAGTGCCTGGGACACGGCACTCGATATGTCGTAGCTAATAGGAAGAGGAAGAAAAGAAGTTGACAATGTAAGTTTTTAAAATGAAGACTGTAAAGAAATTCACTAATTAGAAATCTGGAATTTCAATTAAATAGGAATTCTGATGGGGAAGATTTTAGCATTCCTTGTGCATAAATGACTTCGTTTTACATTTGGAATCAATTAATTGCTTGGCTCTGTTAATCAGTGATTTCCTAAAGTGGAATCCAGTGCTCATAAACTAGGAACTTTAAAACGAGTTGAGATATTTGCTTTTCAAAATGATTTGTTTATATTATAGCAAAAACTAGACAAATCACAAGCAGAACAGCTGTCTGTCGGTCGTGAGGCACAGTCTGTGTTACATGTTGGGAGCACCCACTATGAACAGTCACGTATGTGCTGAGCCAGTGATCCAGCAGTAATATATGCAAGAGGTGAAAGCAGAGCTTGTTGATCGGGGCCTGGCTTCTTCTGAGTCATGTGTTGTAAGTTATAGGGAACAGGATTTCTCACCCTTGGCACTATTGATATTTTGGGCCACATAATTCTTTATTATGGGAGGTTGTCCTGAGCATTGTAGGATGTTTAGCAACAGCCTGGCCTCTACTCTTAACTGGCAGCTACATTTATAAGGAGAAGAATCTGTGGAGAACAGCTGCTGGTTACCCAAATGAGCTAAAATTTCCGCACAGTCGTATAAATACAGCATTGGTGCATATTCTTGTCATCAAAAGGGCCTGTGGCTTCGTTACTCAATGTCCCCCTCCATCCACCAGATCCCCCCAAATTAGGACAAACTCAGAATCATCTTCAGACTCTTAAACATTAGATTTTTAATGTCAGCAAAATATTTACCGTTGCTTTTTGGCAGGGAACTGATAATAGAGGATACTTTTCCTTTTTTGTGGCCCCAAATAAATTGCAGACATGTAACTGTTTGAACTCATTTTTCACTTTCAGGATACACTTGACCTATTATAGTTACTGTGAACATGATAGCACTGTATCATGATGTCAGGCTAGCATAATAGCACAAAAGTATTATTGCCAGAGGTTTATGGACAAGTTGTCTTGTATGGGTACATTCTGTTAAAATGTACCATTATATCATTGATTCTTTCTATAAACAGCCATACATAGCATGTATTGACAATTAGACAAAAAAAAAAAAATTTTAGGACCAACACATAATGTTGTTTATTTCCAGCTGTTTATCCTCATTGGTCAAGCTCAGAACCAGACAGGAAAACCCTGTATATGGTATTGATTCAATCTGTCAGAATTTTTGAAGCTTAATTCATGCAAATCTGACTACTGTCATTCTGCTTCAACTTTTGCAGTTTGAACTGTTCTAGAAAAGAACTTTCTTGGTGCTATAAAGATAGAGCTCACTTGCCTACTCCTGTCCCCTTAGCTCGCTAAGTGCTAGTTTATGGGTTTTTTTTGTTTTTTTGCGGTACGCGGGCCTCTCACTGTTGCGGCCTCTCCCACTGCGGAGCACAGGCTCCGGACGCGCAGGCTCAGCGGCCATGGCTCACGGGCCCAGCTGCTCCGCGGCATGTGGGATCTTCCCGGACCGGGGCATGAACCCGTGTCCCCTGCATCGGCAGGCGGACTCTCAACCACTGCGCCACCAGGGAAGCCCCTGCATCTAATTTTTAAGTAAGCGTGAAAGGAAACAGTTATATTTGCATTTGAACCAGTATGAATGGCAAAAATTTACTTTTCTGGGGAGCAGAGAGCCAGGAAATAGATGAAGAAATTACCTTCAGTGTTCCTTGAAGGATAGTTCAACAAATATCAAATACTGTTAGAAAACCTATGAAAGTATTGACTTTATGGTGTCGTATTTCTTTCTCCTTAGTGGATCTACCCCGGATCTCAGGCAATTTCTGTTTACATACACGCCCCTGGAGCCTTCATAGGGTGCATGGAGTGTCTGCTTTGTGCATGATAACGGTGTGAATATATTTGAATTACTCTTTGCTTTTGTAGTCAACTTAGCTCTAAGATTAAAATCCAAATTATTTTCCCCAAGACAAAAATTAATTTTAACTTTGTCTTATTAACCTAGCAGGTTAATAAGCTAGTGGGGTTTTAGCTAGTGGGTTTTTGTGTTGTTTGTTAATCTATAAAGACTATACTTCCTTTTTTTCAGTAGAGTGCCATTTTCATGTAAATTAAATCCTATAGAATAAAAAGATGAATTTGGCATCCAGCTAAATTTGAACTTATAAAGAGCCCCTTCCCTCCCCCATCCACTTTTTAGAAAGGAGTTGATTATCTCCTTTCTAAATATTAATATTCCAGAAAAGTTAAATGTGGCAGATTTTTTTTTTCTTTTAACCCAGGAAACCATTTTAGTGCACTGTTCCAGTTTTTGGTTAAACTCCTACAACTCTTTTTTAAAATGCAATAAATTTGCTAGGTAAGAATTATAATTAGTGGAATGTCAATTATATTTTTACATTTAAAATATAATTTTATGATGAATTTGTAATAATAATAGTAATATTTGTTGGGGTCTTAACTATGGCCAGGAACTGTATTCCACGTGTAAGTACATTATCTTATGTAATACAAAAACCTGTAAAGAAGATGATATTATTCCCAATTTAAAGTGGAGAAACTTGCTTTAGTTCATGAGGCACATGTCTATTCACTCCAAAGTCAGGCTTTTAAATGCTGCATCACACATACCCCAGTGATAGCCTCTGGCAGGAGAGGTGACATTCAGTTATCAGTAATTCCTTTATGCCCTGTACAGTCAACCACACCTCCACTAAGTACCACTTGTAGATTTCTGTTACACTTAACCACAAATGCAATATTCACGTTACAATAATGGCAATAAATTTTTCATAATTTAATAATCAAAATGACTGATATGCTAGATATAAATGCTTCACATATATTCATTCTTCATAACGATTTAAGAGACAGGTTCTCTTACTTCCTCTCTTGTACAAAGGAAGGTATTGGGGCTTTGTATGTGGCTTGTAGATGGCAGAGATGGGATTACATCTAATCTACCCCCCATCAGAAAATAGAATTATAGAGAAACTTGAGATCATCTCTGACTTTATGACCCAAATAGAACCACTGTTTAGCCAAGTTTCTTCTTCCAGATTCTATGCTTATGCATAGATAGATAGGTAAGTAAACCTCTTTTAGAAAAATCAAATTATACCATATATAATACTTGACAACTTACTTTCCACTGAATAAGAAACCATGGCAGCTTTCATGTCAATAATTAGAGGTGTCCATCATCATTTTTAATGGCCACATAGTTTATGTTCAATGCTTGTCCCTTAATTTAGTTAATCCCTAGTGATTGGACCATTTGGGTTACGGTCTTTTTATGCTAATAAAATGCACAGGGAGTTTAGTTTGTGATGTTACCCTTCAATAATATATCAAACTTGACCCAGGTCAACAGATCTCTTGTGGCATATGGGACAGACTTTTGTGAAAAGCCAGTGACTGAGGGGAAGCAAAATCCCCAGTTCAGTTAGATTTGGGACAACACTTACAACTAAGACAACTCTTCTAAGAAACAGGAAAATGTGAGAGAAATCTCCCTGTGTCATTTCTTCCCTGTGGCTTTTAGAGGTAGACACTGTCTCCTCCGCCACAGCCCCACATCCAGCCATGGCCCTGCCTGCAAGTAAATAAAGAATGAATCTCAACTACAATTGTTTGTCCTCACCATGCACATTCCAGGGGATAGGCTCTGGTTTGCGTATATATAATATTTCCTATCGTGTCTTTTTCTGAGAAACATTCATGCATTTATTCACTCAAAAAATATTCACTGATCATTTCCTAGGTGTCATAAATGGCCCTTGCTCTCCAGCATAATCAGTCTAGTAGGGGAAGGTCAGTTAGGATGCTTTTGGCTACAGTAAGGGAAGAAAGACCCTGGACATCTTGGCCTTAAACAGTTAGATCATCTATTGTCTAACGTAATAAATTCCTAAGTGGGGCAGGCTCGAGCGTGATTCCATTGCCCTGTGATTCTCTCCTCTGCCCTCTTTTGCTTCAGGACTCCATCCCCAGTCTGGTTGCAAGATGCTTATAACCATTCAGACCTTACATCCTGATGCCACAGCGATCAGAGTAGAAATAGGACTGTCTCTTGGTGCCTTTCTCTAGGAGGAAAGAAGCCACTCTTAGAAGCCCGACCGCCTATATAGGCACCCCTTACAGATCTCAATGGCCAGGTATGCGCGGGCTACCCACCCTTCCGTCAATCACTGATCAGTGATCCACCCACTAGTGCTGGGGGCGGGGCCTCCAGGAAGCTTGTGGTCCTGTGGAGAAGGGATAGACAGGTGAGCGTGATGATGTGGGTTCTGTTAGAAGGGAAGATGGGCAGAAAGGAGTGCAACATTCTCTGTTAAGGAGGAAAGTAGCGTTCAGAAGTGAAACAAATAATCATCCAGGCAGAGGGAATGGCAGGTGTAAAGGCCTTGATGCAGAAATGATGTGTTTCTTGTTGTGTCTGAGGAAAACAAAGATGAGCTGGGTCGGGGTCAGTGAGTGGGGCAGCTCGTGTCCCTCGGTCATTTGGAAAAAAAGTGAGAATTTAACAATAAACTCTAAATTCTTTGTGAATTCAGAACTTCTTATGGGGAAAAATGAACCAATGACTTTCCTTGCTGAGACCTCTTTAGAAATTGAACATCTTTCATGGAGAAGAATAATCAAAGGTCCTCCGAGGAATTATTGACAGGACAAAAGGAATAGGCCATTTACCTCTGAAAAAAGACTAATGGAATTTAATTTCTGTGCTCTGAAACAAGTGAAATTAAGAATTCCTTATGAAAGAGGCAAAAAAGTATATAAGCAGTTTCTTACTTTTTGAGTAAGGGTCAAGGTGAGGCCCAAGTTAGAGCTACTTACGGTAATTTCTCACACATGGAAAAGGGAAAGAAAACAGGGATGTTTATCAGGGACCTTCATTCTTGCTAAAATATTTTTTTTCCAGAAGTACTATTTAGATTTCACACAGTCACTACACAGATGACAAATGGCACTGAAGAATTGGTCTATGAGCTAATGGGAGGTAAATAAGAAAACGGTGTAATGTCATCAGTGGAAGAAAATGAGAAATCTGAGCTTAAGAGGAGGCAGACTCAAGAAATGATTCTTCAGTGGGACGTGAGGTTTCATAAGGTTCTCTGTCATCCTACATTCAATAGGTAACTGAGTGACTCTTACTATGAGATCTCGGAATGAGCCTCAAGGGAGGAAAAATACTGAGAAGTATATGAACCTTGATGGTATTACTGGAGGGAAAGACTGTTAGAAAAGGGTTGAATCCAGTAACCTACACACCCTGGTCTTAAGCATTCTCAAGCCATCCAAGAGATACGAGGTGTGCTTGACAATTGATCCATCTCTAGACTCAGAGCCCTGGACCACTTTAATTCGTGTGTGAGTTGGCATATTCCGGGCAAGTCAGTTGACCCCTCTGTGTCTAACTTCCTGCATCCATAAAAAGGGACAAAAAAGACACTGCCTTGGCATTTTCCAGATTTTGTTCTGTGGAACACTAGTCTATGATGAGACCTCAATCGTGTCCCACAAGGAAACACCAAACAACCATATTTGCGATTAAATTAAGTTTGGGAAACAAAGGGTTAAACAAAAGGTTTATCCCGGACCTTCTCCAAGTCTTAAAAAGGCTAAATTGTGATGTGATTCTTGGCGATGAGAAAAATAGTGTGTTAGTCATAACTGTAAGGAAACAAAGTTAGGAAATGTGATACCCTACCTACATAATGGGGAGGTTATGAGAATCTAATGAGCTAACATGTAAAAGCACTCGGAAAGAATAAAGCACTCCACAAACATTAGACATCTTTAAAGAATTCTCAGTGATTTGAGGATTTGGGGGCCCGCTGATGGCACTGAAGTATGACTTAATTTTCTACGCTAGGGATCATTCTCCTTAGCCAGCCACTCAAAGGCTATGGATTCAACTGGGAGTAGGATTCTAGGCTTCTGTAGGAATGCTCTATCTAGTATGTTTCTCCAAGTGTGATTCTTGGAATGCTGGCATCAGAATTACCTGGGCTATGTATTATACATTCACATTCTGGTTAAGCAGGTTTAAGATGGAGCCCAGCGATCAAAAATTTCACAGGTACTTACTTCAGTTGGTTGTTACATCAGTCTGGAGGGTCTCAGCATAGTTCAGAGATTCCAGAATTTTAAAAATTCAGGTAATTCCTTAAGGGACATCCTAGGGTGAAGAGGTAAGGGACTGTAGCCCTAGAGGAACCCTCATTGGCCAGGTGGTCTGCCTGGTACCAGAGGAGACTTCATTTTTAGATAACTTTTATTGAGCTCCTCTTCTATGCCCCCAAAGAGTGTTTTTAAGTACATACCTGTTAATCCTTACAAGTCACTATTGTCTTTATTTTACAGGAGAGCAGACTGGTGGTCACACAGTTAATTTGTTAGAACTCTTTTGGTTGCAAGTGAAAGCGAACCCAACCCATCCTAGCTTAAGTAAAAAAGAGAATTTATTGGTTCATGTAAGGCACATGTCCAGGGTTACAATGGTTCCAGGCATGGCTGGATCCAGGGGCCCAAATGATATAATGAGGTCTCATTCTCACCTGAGCCATCCCTCCCTCAGCCTTTTTTTTTTTTTTTTTTTCTCTGTTGGCTCAATTCTGAGGCAGCCTCTCTCCTCAAGATGGCAGAAAGATTGCCAGCAGCTCCATGCTATAGGGCAAGTTTTGGCAAACTGTAGTCCCAAAGGCTGGCTGCTTGGGTAAATAAAATTTTTTTGGAACACAGCCATGTTCATTTGTATGTGATTGTCTGAAGCTGTGCTCATGTAGCAACAGCAGAATCGAGGATTTGTAGCAGAGGTGTGTGGCCCATAAAGCCCAAAGTATTTATGATTTGCCTTTATGGAAAAAGTTTTGCTGACCCCTGCAGGAGAAACCAGGTTTCATTGCGGTTTGATTTGAATCTGAGAGGCACTGTTTATTTACTTTGAGACCCAGGGTCTGAGGTTTTAAGATGAACAAAGAATTTATATTATTTAAAGATTATTACTTTGTATTAACAAAAGACTTGAGAGTTCGTTTACAATTTAAATACACAAGTTCCATTCCCAGCACAAATGTGTAGATTAAAGGAACGATAGAATGTTTTATAAGTTTTTTTAGTCATTACATGCTTTGGTGGTTGAAGGTTAGATTCCTGGGAGGTGAAACAGAAATTTTGTTTTGAATATCTCAGGAAGAACTTTGCAGACAACATATACTATCTCAATAAATACAACACAGACCTGTGTAAATTTAAATAAGACATTTCCCCACCTGTCTAGTCTGTTAGCAATGTGCTTTGTCCCTTGACTGTCTGTGTTCGTGGAATGTGAATATCCTCTCAGCACAGTTCTTAGAAAATAGAAAGTATTTGATGTAATAGAATTGTTTCCTTTCAAAGCATATGAATTACCATTGTGCCCTAGAAATTATTTTAACATTAACCAGGTCTGAGGGAAGGTTTTAAAGTTTATGGGCCCTGCTTCGAACAGACTTAGAGCCTAATATACAGTCCCAGTTGAAAGAGCACGTCTATCAGTAGCCCCAACAAAATCTGTAATTGAGTCTCATTGCCTGGAGGGACTCAATGGCTCATCCCTGAATGGATTACTAGGGGTGGGAGGGTGGGTGGAGAATGAAATGTTCTGATTCGCTGACGCTGGGTCCCGTGCCCACCTCTGGTGTCAGGAGTGAGATCATCCTTTACTGAGCCGCCAGGACTGGAAATGGAGGAGAGGTGATGGATCCTCTGGAGGAAAATCAGGAAGCCCACACCTCCTGCCTGGAAGGCAGAAAGAACCCTTATCCACCAACAGCTATTAGGCAGTAGATTGTAGATCTGAGCCCACATCCTCCTGGTTTCAAAACTAAGATTGTTACCACCACCGTACACAATGTATAGCCTTTTCTAAGTGAAGCAGATCTGAGCCTTTTCCAGGCCAAACTAGCACCTGCTGAGTTCCTAAGTGTAGCCTGTGGCCTAAGTGCTTAATAGAGAACCTCCTACACATGGTTCCGAATGGGCTAGTGACCTCGGGCGGGTATCGTCCAGGGCATATATGCTTGTATTTTATGCATATGCATTTTATATATGCGTATATTTTATGACATTTTAGGATAAGACTGGTGACACCACTTTTCTGTTGCTAGAGTGGGATCAATTTATATTGGCATCTGTTTTGTAGCCTTTGCAAAATGGAGCTCATTTTCTCCCTGTCCCTGAAGCCCTCCTATTACTTTAGTCACTAACACAGGGATTTGAAAAGCAAGCCTTTCATAGTGTAAGAAGGGATTTTTGAAAATAGACAGGTCTTCATTTAAAGCCTGGGTTTCTTTTTCCTGAGAATCACATCTTCCTGTTTATTAAGTTTCTCCTCAGTTTCCCCACCTGTAAAATGGGGATAATAATAGCACTACCTCATAAGCTTAATGTGAGGATGACATAAGGTAATACATATCGAGGGTGTAGGTCAAGTGCCTGGCAGACTTAAGTGACTAAAAATGGCTGCTGTTATTAATACGGTTATCATCATCACGATTACTGTCATCATTGACGTGAATGCCCACGGAAGCACCATCCTGTTCAGAATCTCTCTTCCTGTTACAAGGAACTGATACCCTGTTCACAGTCTGCAGAGTTCTGTAGACCATGTTAGTCATAGCTGCTTATACAGTGGCCTACACTTTCAGAACCAGTGGAGCTACCCTCTTCAAAAATCAGTACATCTTAGGGCACAGGATGTAGGGACAGTCTCATATTCCTCTTGGATTTCAACTACTGCTTCAAGAGCAGATTAAGAGAAACATGACTTGGGCCGTCTTTGGTCCCATGGGATTTATGAATTCCCCTCTCTCTTCCCTCCATTCCATGCTGTCATAGCGTCCTTTGGCCAAGGTGCCAATAAAGGATGGCTGTCCCTGGTGTGGAAGGCAGTGGCAAGCCTGGGAAAGCCCTTTGGGACTCGCTTCCAGCAGTGGGTGGACTACCCCCTACCAGGCAGAAATCTCTGGAGCCAGAAAGAAAGGAGGAAGTTGGCCGGTGTCTGAGCAGATATGCTGAGAAGTATGGGCCCAGGTACATGCGGCCTCACTTTCTTTTCCTACCTGCTCCCAGCCCTCAGGACTGTGTTGTCCTGTGCCATTAAGACACACCCCTTAATGGTTCTTCCTCCGTGAAGAGCACCCTTCCTATAACAGGACTGAATAGCAACCGTCTCAATATAAACATTTTCCTGTCCCTCCAGAGGTGCAGTGGTTAAGACCCAAATGTCCTAATGGTGTGTGATGGTTGCATCTGGAGTGTGGGTACTGTTTTGAGGGGCATGTGATTGGTTTTTCCTTTGGGGAGACCCAAGTAGAGAAGGCAGCCACCTGTGTGTCCAGGTAGCCGAGGGCCTCCAGAGCTTCTTCCCCTCCTCGTTGGGGCCAGCACTACTCAAGTTAGCCAGCCTTTAGATTAAGACGGACAGAAGCCTTTGGTTAATGCAGCTGTGTTCTCATTAACATTGTGCTACTCCAGTATCAGTGTCTGTACCTTAATTCTAAAATGCAGATGGGATCCATCTTTGACTTGGTGGTGAGGGATATAGGGAGGAGGAGGGTGGCACACGGAGGGTGGAGAATGTGTAAGGACAGTGAAGGTCACGGGAAGGCCAGAGTGAGAAGAGAAGGTGTGAACACTATACACCCTCGCCCTCAGCAGTGTTAACGCTGGTGTGTTTTCAGGCATTGCACTGAGCCCTTCAATAGCTCCGTGGGCAACGTGGCAGTGTTGCTTTACCTCTCAGCCCTTGTAGGCTTACATGTGTTCTCTAACCCGGGCAACCTTCTTTGGGCAAAGGAGCCTCCATTTGCCCCCGTGGCCACCACCTCTAATGCCCAGTCTCCTCCCCTCTGCGCCCCCATCTCCATCCCATTCCTTACCTCCTGGGACTAGGCAGTCCCCGGATTTTTAGAATAAAAATGCATCACTGGGCTTCCCTGGTGGCACAGTGGTTGAGGGTCCGCCTGCCGATGCAGGGGACATGGGTTCGTGCCCCAGTCTGGGAGGATCCCACATGCCGCGGAGTGGCTGGGCCCGTGAGCCATGGCCGCTGAGCCTGCGCGTCCAGAGCCTGTGCTCCGCAACGGGAGAGGCCACAGCAGTGAGAGGCCCGCGTACTGCAAAAAAAAAAAAAAAAAAAAAAAAAGCATCACTCTTCTGTTTTTTAAAGACACCTCGTAGTTAGCACAGATGAGTCCTAGGTTAGACAGAAACTCTTCAAAGAGATCTGACCTCTGTAGGAGAGTGTGCCATGACTTCTTTTGGAGTGAAAAAGGGAAACCACTGCCCTCTTATGCCTGTTCATTCCTAGCAATTCTCCATTTCCCTGTGATAAGGTGTCTCTGTAGAACTGGAAGTGCATTTTAAAAGGGGAAAGCCATAGTCCTTGAGAACTTTCTAAATGGCTAGGGACCTGTGTGACATCGTTTTGCAGCTGTAAGCAAAGGTTATGCTGCTTCAGACCGAAAGGTGACAGTTTCAGGCTCCGGGCAGCTCAGTGCAGTTAACTGACAGCTATCGTCACCTCCACCCCCATCCTGGGCTCCCATTCCTAGGCTGGTGAGATATCATGAAAACATAACCCCTTCCCATGAGATTGGAAGGAAAAGTGAATGTTATCAGATCCTGCTACATAAGCACTCTGTTTGGGGCATTGCTTTGGGTTGAGAAGCAAATGTCCAACCTGGGAGCATCTCACGTCCCCCCAAAATCCTAAGACCACTTGGCATATGGGGAGATCTAGAGCAGGGGCCCCAGAGGTCCTGGCCCTTCTGCCTCTTCTGTTGACTAGACATCAGATAGCCCAGACATTGCGACTTCCTTTTTTCCAAACTTCTCTGGGGGGCACTGGATGACTAACACATTCATGGTGGCCAGCAGGACACCAAAGTTGGCGCTTTCTTTGGACAAGCCTTTTGAAAACTAAGCCACCGTGAGAAATACCATGGTAAGGTAAAGCCGGCTAAAGTGCCCCTTGCCCACTCCTCCCCACCGCATCCGCTAAGAGCCCGCCAGGAGCAACCCCGGGCTGCCACGACAGGTGGCTTCAGAGCACACACAGACACAGCTACTTGGGTTCTCGGTAATTATAACAGTGCCTCCATCAGGTATTTTGTCTCCTGCTTCTCTAAAGAGAAAGAAAAATCACCTCCCAGCCATTACCCTCCCTATGATAAAGCCAACCCCAGTCATGTCATGAAAGGGAGCCCAGACCGTCTGGTCTGTTAGGAGGGTGTTTTTTTGGATGGAAGCACTATGAAGACCCGAGAGGTCATCTGGTCCAGGCTTCGCCTGCCCCCCTCAGCTCTCTGAATGAGCTCAGCTGCTAGCTTCCTACCTTTGGGGGTCAGCATTCTCAGTCCTGGCAGTTGACACTCGAGCTGACTCGTGTCTAAGTGAGCATTTTCTCCAGACCGCCGTCTTCTCTCTCAGCAGCAGGAGGAAGCCACCTTTGAGAGCAGTGGGCTTGGGCAAAGCAGCTTTTTCTTGATCTGTTGCAAAACAAAGCTGATTTCATAAACACACCTTTGCTCTGCTCACCTTCACGCTGTTCTCTCTCAAGTCCCTGCGGTCGGTCGGATAGAGACCACTTTATTCTCAGCCCTGTTCTGTTTTCTTACTTTTCTTCCTCTTCAAACTGTATTTGCAGTTGGTCTCTTTCCTCACTCTCAAGCCTTCCAAATTCGTTATGTGGTGGCAAAAAAGTCTGAGGTCTAGGCCCTCTCATCAGATGGACTGGGGGAAGAAGTCATGTGGATGATTAAACATCGACCAGTTAAAGTAATCCAGTCTGTTCAAAAATCTGGACTTAAGGGCTAAACTTCTTGAATTTACTAATATACTTCTTAAGGCTTCATTTAATGATAGAGTTACAGTTAGGCCTTTATAATGTTTGTGAGCTCTTTGCCACTCTAAATTTCTTAGAAGGCACTCCTAATTTCTTATAATTGTTTTTTAAAAATTTTTATTGGCGTATAATTGCTTTACAATGGTGTGTTAGTTTCTGCTTTATAACAGAGTGAATCAGCTATACATATACATATATCCCTATATCACCTCCCTGTTGCATCTCCCTCACACCCTTCCTATCCCACCCCTCTAGGTCACACAGCACTGAGCTGATCTCCCTGTGCTATATGGCTGCTTCCCACTAGCTATCTATTTTACATTTGGTAGTGTATATATGTCAGTGCCACTCTCTCACTTTGTCCCAGCTTCCCCTTCCCCCTCCCCGTGTCTTCAAGTCCATTCTCTACATCTGCATCTTTATTCCTTTCCAGCCCCTAGGTTCTTCAGAACCATTTTCTTTTTTTTTTTTTTTAGATTCCATATATATGTGTTAGCATACGGTATTTGTTTTTCTCTTTCTGACTTACTTCACTCTGTATGACAGACTCTAGGTCCATCCCCCTCACTACAAATAACTCAATTTCATTTCTTTTTAAGGCTGAGTTATATTCCATTGTATATATGAGCCACATCTTCTTTATCCATTCATTTGTTGATGGACACTTAAGTTGCTTCCATGTCCTGGCTATTGTAAATAGAGCTGCAATGAACGTTATGGTACATGACTCTTTTTGAATTATGGTTTTCTCAGGGTATATGCCCAGTAGTGGGATTGCTGGGTCATATGGTGGTTCTATTTTTAGTTTTTTAAGGAAGCTCCATACTGTTCTCCATAGTGGCTGTATCAGTTTACATTCCCACCAACAGTGCAAGAGGGTTCCCTTTTCTCCACACCCTCTCCAGCATTTATTGTTTGTAGATTTTTTGATGATGGCCATTCTGACCCATGTGAGGTGATACCTCATTGTGGTTTTGGTTTGCATTTCTCTGATGATTAGTGATGTTGAGCATCCTTTCATGTGTTTGTTGGCAGTCTGTATATCTTCTTTGGAGAAATATCCATTTAGGTCTTCTGCCCAATTTTGGATTGGGTTGTTTGTTTTTTTAATATTGAGCTGCATGAGCTGCTTGTAAATTTCGGAGATTAATCCTTTGTCAGTTGCTTCATTTGCAAATATTTTCTCCCATTCTGAGGGTTGTCTTTTTTATGGTTTCCTTTGCTGTGCAAAAGCTGTTAAGTTTCATTAGGTCCCATTTGTTTCTTTTTGTTTTTATTTCCATTTCTCTGGGAGGTGGGTCAAAAAGGATCTTGCTGTGATTTATGTCATAGAGTGTCTGCCTATGTTTTCCTCTAAGAGTTTGATAGTGTTTGGCCTTACATTTAGGTGTTTAATCCATTTTGAGTTTATTTTTGTGTATGGTGTTAGGGAGTGTTCTAATTTCATTCCTTTACATGTAGTTATCAAGTTTTCCCAGCACCACTTATTGAAGAGGCTGTCTTTTCTCCATTATATATTCTTGCCTGGTTTATCAAAGATAAGATGATCATATGTGTGTGGGTTTATCTCTGGGCTTTCTATCCTGTTCCATTGATCTATCTTTCTGTTTTTGTGCCAGTACCATACTGTCTTGATTACTGTTGCTTTGTAGTTTAGTCTGAAATCCGGGAGCCTGATTCCTCCAGCTCCATTTTTCTTTCCCAAGATTGCTTTGGCTATTCGGGGTCTTTTGTGTTTCCATACAAATTGTGCAATGTTTTGTTCTAGTTCTGTGAAAAATGCCATTGGTAGTTTGATAGGGATTGCACTGAATCTGCAGATTGCTTTGGGTACTATAGTCATTTTCACAATGTTGATTCTTCCAATCCAAGAACATGGTATGTCTCTCCATCTGTTTGTATCATCTTTAATTTTTTTCATCAGTATCATAGTTTTCTGCATATAGGTCTTTTGTTTCCTTAGGTAGGTTTAGTCCTAGGTATTTTATTCTTTTTGTTGCAGTAGTAAATGGGAGTGTTTCCTTAATTTCTCTTTCAGATTTTTCATTATTAGTGTATAGGAATGCAAGAGATTTCTGTGCATTAATTTTGTATCCTGCTACTTTACCAAATTCATTGATTAGCTCTAGTAGTTTTTTAGTAGCATCTTTAGGATTCTCTATGTATAGTATCATGTCACCTGCAAACAGTGACAGCTTTACTTATTCTTTTCTGATTTGGATTCATTTTATTTCTTTTTCGTCCCTGATTGCTGTGGCTAAAACTTCCAAAACTATGTTGAATAATAGTGGTGAGAGTGGACAACCTTGTCTTGTTCCTGATCTTAGAGGAAATGGTTTCAGTTTTTCACCATTGAGAACAATGTTGGCTGTGGGTGTGACATATATGACCTTTATTATGTTAAGTTCCTTTTGTGCCTACACTCTGGAGGGTTTTTATCATAAATGGGTGTTGAATTTTGTCGTGAGCTTTTTCTGCATTTATTGAGATGATCATATGGCTTTTCTCCTTCAATTTGTTATTATGGTTTATCACATTGATTGATTTGCATATACTGAAGAATCCTTGCATTCCTTGGATAAACCCCACTTGTTCATGTTGTATGATCCTTTTAATGTGCTGTTGGATTCTGTTTGGTAGTATTTTGTTGAGGATTTTTGCATCTGTGTTCATCAGTGATACTGGTCTGTAGTTTTCTTTCTTTGTGACATCTTTGTCTCATTTTGGTGTCAGGGTGATGTTGGCCTCGTAGAATGAGTTTGGGAGTGTTCCTCCCTCTGCTATGTTTTGAAGAGTTTGAGAAGGATAGGTGTTAGCTCTTCTCTAAATGTTTGATAGAATTGGCCTGTGAAGCCATCTGGTCCTGGGCTTGTGTTTGTTGGAAGATTTTTCATCACAGTTTCAATTTCAGTGCTTGTGATTGCTCTGTTTATATTTTCTATTTCTTCCTCGTTCAGTCTTGGAAGGCTATACTTCTCTAAGAATTTTTCCAGTTCTTCCAGGTTGTCCATTTTATTGGCATATAGTTGCTTGTAGTAATCTCTCATGATCCTTTGTATTTCTGCAGTGTCAGTTGTTACTTCTCCTTTTTCATTTCTAATTCTTTTGATTTGAATCTTCTCCCTCTTTTTTGTGATGAGTCTGGCTAATGGTTTATCAATTTTGTTTATCTTCTCAAAGAACCAGTTTTTAGTTTTATTGATCTTTCCTATTGTTTCCTTCATTTCTTTTTCATTTATTTCTTATCTGGTCTTTATGATTTCTTTCTTTCTGCTAACTTTGGGGTTTTTTTATTCTTCTTTATTTAATTGCTTTAGATGTATGGTTAGGTTGTTTATTTGAAATTTTTCTTGTTTCTTAAGGTAGGATTATATTGCTATAAACTTCCCTCTTAGAACTGCTTTTGCTGCATCCCATAGGTTTTGGGTCATTGTGTTTTCGTTGTCATTTGTTTCTAGGTATTTTTTGATTTCCTGTTTGATTTCTTCAGTGATCTGTTGGTTATTAAGTAGTGTATTGTTTAGCCTCCATGTGTTTGTAGTTTTTACAGATTTTTTTCCTGTAATTGATATCTAGTCTCATAGCGTTGTGTCGGAAAAGATTTGATACAATTTCAGTATTCTTAAATTTGCCAAGCCTTGATTTGTGACCCAAGATATGATCTATCCTGGAGAATGTTCTATGAGCAGTTGTGAAGAAAGTGTCTTGTGTTGTTTTGGGATGGAATGTCCTATAAATATCAATTAAGTCCATCTTGTTTAATGTGTTGTTTAAAACTTGTGCTTCCTTATTTATTTTCATTTTGGCTCATCTGTCCATTGGTGAAAGTGGGGTGTTAACGTCACCTACCATGATTGTGTTACTGTCGATTTCCCCTTTGACGGCTGTTAGCATTTGCCTTATGTATTGAGGTGCTCCTATGTTGGGTGCATAAATATTTACAATTGTTATATCTTCCTCTTGGATCGACCCCTTGATCATTATGTAGTGTCCTTCTTTGTCTCTTGTAATAGTCTTTATATTAAAGTCTATTTTGTCTGATATGAGAATGGCTACTCCAGCTTTCTTTTGATTTCCTTTTGCATGGAATATCTTTTTCCATCCCCTCACTTTCAGTCTGTATGTGTCCCTAGGTCTGAAGTGGGTCTCTTGTAGACAGCATATATACGGGTCTTGTTCTTGTATCTATTCAGCTGGTCTGTGTCTTTTGGTTGGAGCATTTAATCCATTCACATTCAAGTAATTATTGATATGTATGTTCCTATTACCATTTTTTAAAAATTGTTTTGTCTTTTCCTTCTCTTGTCTTTCCTGCCTAGAGAAGTTACTTTAGCGTTTGTTGTAAAGCTGGTTTGGTGGTGCTGAATTCTCTTAGCTTTTGCTTGTCTGTAAAGGTTTTCATTTCTCTGTCAAATCTGAATGAGATCCTTGCTGGGTAGAGTAATCTTGGTTGTAGGTTTTTCCCTTTCATCACTTCAGATATGTCCTGCCACTCCCTTCTAGCTTGCAGAGTTTCTTCTGGAAGATCAGCTGTTAACCTTATGGGGATTCCTGTGTATGTTATTTGTTGCTTTTCCCTTGCTGCTTTTAATATTTTTTCTCTGTATTTAATTTTTGTTACTTTGATTATTATGTGTCTTGGTGTGTTTCTCCTTGGATTTATCCTGTATGGGACTCTCTGCACTTCCTGGACTTGACTATTTCCTTTTCCATATTAGGAAAGTTTTCAACTATAATCCCTTCAAATATTTTCTCAGTACCTTTCTTTTTCTCTTCTTCTGGGACCCCTATATATAATTCGAATGTTTGTGTGTTTAATGTTGTCCCGGAGATCTCTGAGACTGTCCTCAATTCTTTTCATCCTTTTTTCTTTATTCCGCTCTGTGGTAGTTATTTCCACTATTTTATCTTCCAGGTCACTTATCTGTTCTTCTGCCTCAGTTATTCTGTTATTGATTCCTTCTAGAGAATTTTTAATTTCATTTATTGTGTTCATCGTTGTTTGTTTCATCTTTAGTTCTTCTAGGTCCTTGTTAAATATTTCTTTCATTATGTCTATTCTATTTCCAAGATTTTGGATCGTGTTTACTATCATTACTCTGAATTCTTTTCCCGGTAGACTGCCTGTTTCCTCTTCAGTTGTTTGGTCCGGTGGGTTTTTACCTTGCTTCTTCATCTGCTGTGTATTTCTCTGTCTTGTTGTGCTTAACTTACTGTGTTTAGGGTCTCCTTTTCACAGGCTGGAGGTTCGTAGTTTGCATTGTTTTTGGTGTCCGCCTCCAGTGGCTAAGGTTGGTTCAGTGGGTTTTGTAGGCTTCCTGGTAGAGGGAACTGGTGACTGTGTTCTGGTGGATGAGGCTGGACCTTGTCTTTCTTGCAGGCAGGACCGTGTCCAGTGGTGTGTTTTGGGGTGTCTGTGACCTTATTATGATTTTAGGTAGCCTCTGTGCTAATGGGTGGGGTTATGTTCCTGTCTTGCTAGTTTTTTGGCACAGGGTGTCCAGCACTGTAGGTTGCTCGTCGTTGAGTGGACCTGGGTCTTAGCGTTGAGATGGAGATCTCTGAGAGAGCTTTGGCCGTTTTATATTGCATGGAGCCCAGAGGTGTCTGGTGGACCAGTGTCCTGAAGTCGGCTCTCCCACCTCAGAGGCACAGGTCTGACACCTGGCCGGAGCACCAAGACCCTGTCAGCCACATGACTCAGTAGAAAATGGAGAAAGAAAGAATAAAATAAAATAAAATAAATTATTAAAAATTAAAAAGTCATTAAAAAAAAAGAAATGAAGAGAGCAACCAAATGTAGAAAGAAATCCACCAATGATAACAAGTGCTAAAAACTGTGCTAAAAAAAAAATGGACAGACAGAACCCTAGGGCAAATGGTAAAAGCAAAGCTATCCAGACAAAATCACACACAGAAGCATACGCATACACACTCACAAAAAGCGAAAAAGGAAAAAAATCTATCTATCTATCTATATATATATAAAGAGGGCAACCAAATCAATAAACAAATCTACCAATGAGAATAAACTCTAAAATACTAAATTAAGATAAACATAAAACCAGAAACAAATTAGATGCAGAAAGCAACCCCGAAGTCTACAGTTGCTCCCAAAGTCCACCGCCTGAATTTGGGATGATTCATTGTGTATTCAGGTATTCCACAGATGCAGGTACATCAAGTTGACTGGAGATTTAATCCTCTGCTCCTGAGGCTGCTGGGAGAGATTTCCCTTTCTCCTTTGTTCGCACAGCTCCCGGGGTTCAGCTTTGGATTTGGCCCCGCCTCTGCGTGTAGGTTGCTGGAGGGCGTCTGTTCTTCGCTCAGACAGGACGGAGTTAAAGTAGCCGCTGATTCGGGGGCTCTGGCTCACTCAGGCCGGGCGGAGGGAGGGGCACGGAGTGCGGGGCGAACCTGCAGTGGCAGAGGTCGGTGTGACGTTGCACCAGCCTGAGGCGTGCCGTGCGTTCTCCCGGGGAAGTTGTCTCTGGATCCCGGGACCCTGGCAGTGGTGGGCTGCACAGGCTCCCCGGAAGGGAGGTGAGGAGAGTGACCTGTGCTCGCACACAGGCTTCTTGGTGGCGGCAGCAGCAGCCTTAGCGTCTCATTCCCCTCTCTGTGGTCCGCGCTTTTAGCCGCGGCTCGCGCCCGTCTCTGGAGCTCCTTTAAGCAGCGCTCTTAATCTTATCCTCTTTTCGCGCACCCCGAAACAATGGTCTCTTGCCTCTTCGGCAGCTCCAAACTTTTCCCCAGACTCCCTCCCAGCTAGCTGTGGCGCACTGGCTCCCTGCAGGCTGTGGTCACACCGCCAACCCCAGTCCTCTCCCTGCGCTCCGACCGAAGCCCGAGCCTCAGCTCCCAGCCCCGCCCGCCCCGGCGGGTGAGCAGACAAGCCTCTCGGCCTGGTGAATGCCGGTCGGCGCCGATCCTCTGTGCGGGAATCTCCCCGCTTTGCCCTCCGCACCCCTGTGGCTGCGCTCTCCTCCGCGGCTCCGAAGCTTCCCCCTCCGCCACGCGCAGTCTCCGCCCGCGAAGGGGCTTCTTAGTGTGTGGAGACCTTTGCTCCTTCACAGCTCCCTCCCACTGGTGCAGGTCCCGTCCCTATTCTTTTGTCTCTGTTTTTTTCTTTTGCCCTACCCAGGTACGTGGGGGGGTTCTTGCCTTTTGGGAGGTCTGAGGTCTTCTGCCAGCGTTCAGTAGGTGTTCTGTAGGAGTTGTTCCACGTGTAGATGTATTTCTGATGTATTTGTGGGGAGGAAGGTGACCTCCACGTCTTACTCCTCTGCCCATCTTGAAGGTCTCTCCGTTATAATTGTTTTAACATGGTACTTTCAGAATAATTTTTACTCATTTTTGGAAGATGTGATTATGAAGCAGGTTTTTGGTCCTTGTACATTTTTCTTAAGTCGAATAGTGATGCTGATTTTCATACCTCAAGATGGTGTGAAGGAGCTGCATCAGATGCTCTCATTCATTTACTCATTAAACAAACCATTAGGGAGTGCCAACGATGAGAGCAAACTCGTGTCAATCCTGAATAACTTGTATCTTGGTTTTGTTTTTCATTGTTTATCTTTTTTTGGCTTTAGTATATACTCTCTCCCTTTAATCCATAGCAGAGGATGTTTTAAGTTGGCTGAACTCATAAAAAGCCTCAACCGGAATACTTTAAAATTTTTACCTTTTGTGTCTTAGTCTATGTGGCGACTCAAAGATGGGAACTCTTCCAACCAAATGTAGATACTCAAATAGGCATGAAATTTTGTGTATTTTTTCGGGGGTTTGATCCCCACCCCCAAAGCCCACTGGGACCCAGACAGTGTTTCATTTGGGCTGCAGCATATGTTTAGAGAGGTACTGGAAGATCATTCTGGGCAGGAGCTCAGGCAGAGGTTCCTGAAGCGCAAAGCAAGAAATGAGAACTTTCTACTGTAAGTTGTGTGGACTCCTTGAAAGTCTCTGAGAAGAGTGGGCTTCTGGAAGAGTAAACTAGCAGCAGTTTAAAATACAGGTTTGAAGGCAGGAGATTAGGGTCGGGAAGGTAGGTTTGGAGACTTGCAAAATCTGGACAGGTAACAATGAGATTAGCAACTGAAGTAAGAAAATTTTAAAAGGTGATGCGTACAAAAGAGAAAGGGATCTTGTGGGAATCAGATCACCAGACTCTCTTGAGTTGGTTTCCATCCTGGACTCAAAACCTCCCTGGTGTGGCTTCCCGCAGTTGTCGCTGTGTGGCTCTTCCCAGCTACTGAGCGTTGTTGAGGGAGCACCAACTCCAGGAGCTGATACTCTTTAAAGAGAATAATTTCCAAATTCAGTGTTGCTCCAGAGGCTGTTCACTTCCTCCGTTTGGCTTCTGTTTACTCATTGCAGTTGGTTTTTTAAAACCGTCTCCTCAGCCTCTCTGTAACCCGAACTTACTTAAAGTCACCTCAATCTTTATCTTTTTCCCATCAGGCTCCAATAATCCATTTGATCCACTGCTACCAGATTAATCCTTCTGAGGCTCCCATCTGATCTGTGCCATTTGTGACCAGATATCTCAGTTCAGATGTTCAGTGACTCAGAGTAAAGTCCTCCGATGACGAATTTCTATAAGTACTTGTCATCCCACCTCTTCTCCTCCCTAAGAACCTTGTTTCACAAAGTTCTCAATCTCTTCCCTACATCTTCAGCCTCTTACTCTGCACTGGCTCTTGCAGCTCAGCCTACTGACGTGATCCCGTCTCCCCATCCTGACACATTTCCTTCAGTTGTGCTCCGTTACCTTAAGAAATAAAATCCGACTCCCTAAAGAGGTTTGCAAAGAACAAAAACAAAAACTGCATTATCTGGTTCCAAAGCCCTTGTCCTTGAGCGACCATCCTGTTCGGCTGGCTTCTTCCCTTTATACTCAGAGTTTGTTAAAAAATGTAAAGTCTTCATTATCTCCCCAGTCATGGAAAGCAAAAACTTAATTCTTGCTTCTTTGTCCTCCCCCATGTGTATCCGGAAAATTACCAAGATAATTCTTCCCCGTGCTGGATTGCATCTTTTTCTCTGTGTCCCTTCTGTCTCTCCGGACGAGTGCGGTGGCCTCCTCATTACTTTCTCTGCCACCTGTTTCTTCACACTCCAGTTCAAGATGCCATTGCTGTGAAAATGATACTCCTAAGAAGCACATCTGGTTGTGTCCTGGTGGTAGGTCTTCTCAGTCAGGCTAATTAAAATTGAGCCCCTCCTCCACCAAGGCACTCTTAATCTCATTTAACTTGTATCATAGTCACTTTTTTTCTTTTCTCCCCCAAGCAAGTATCTTCTACCATACTCTACAGTTGATTTAGCTTGACTGTGTAATGTCTGCTGCTCACCCTACCTCCCAGGGTAAACTCCACGAGTTGGCATTTTTATCTGTTTTGCTTACGGACATAGCCTAAGTGTCTGGTGCAGAGTGAGCCTTCCAAACATATATGTTGAATTTCATAATGTCAACCCCCATTTTCAAATTCTCTTCCTTCTCAAACGCCTAATAAACTTCCCCCAGGCTTGCAGGATCTGGCTCCAGCCCCCTCTCGCACCTCTCACCTCTGGTTCCCCATCTTGGCTGACACTCTGGGTTTCTCTGGGTTTCTTGAAGCTCCCAGACATGCCATGTTCTTTCAGGCCTCTCTGTTCCTTTTGGATCTCTTCCTATTTCCAGGAATCCACTCCTCTCTCTTCCTCACATGGGGAGAACAGTTCCTTTTCTTTCAAAATCTAGCCCCAAATGGTACGTGGCACGCCCGGGGGGTGTTTTCCAACTCTGTGAAGCAGAGTCAGCTTCTCCTCTTTGCCTCCGTTGAATTTGGCGGAGTTCCCCGTCACAGCAGTTTTCCACACTGATGCCTCTGTCTCTTCCGCTAGAGTCTGCTCAACCATGTCCAGATCTTCTGTGCATCTGCTCCAGAAATAATCAGTGTCTGGCGCACTATTAAGTGGTCACTTAAGACAGTGATTGAAAAGAGGGGCTTACCCATGCATTGAACCATGTCAAGTCAAAAGTTCAAAGCGGGCTTCCCTGGTGGCGCAGTGGTTAAGAATCCGCCTGCCAATGCAGGGCACACGGGTTCGAGCCCTTGTCCAGGAAGATCCCACATGCCGCAGAGCAACTAAGCCCATGCACCACAACTACTGAGCCTGTGCTCTAGAGCCCGCGAGTCACAACCACTGAGCCCGTGTGCCACAACTACTGAAGCCCGCGCACCTACAGCTCGTGCTCCACAACAAGAAAAGCCACCGCAATTAGAAGCCCGCGCACTGCAACGAAGAGTAGCCCCCGCTCGCCGCAACTAGGGAAATCCCGTGCGCAGCAATGAAGACCCAACGCAGCCAAAAATAATTAATTAATTAATTAGGATTAAAAAAAGTTCAAAGTGCCTTCGCCATGCAATATGTCCAAATCGTTACTGCCTTCCCCTGCCCAATTTATGTCCCCCATGTTCCCAGCTTCCATGAATGAAGGGGGCCACTCTGCCGACGTGAACGTGGCCATCAGGAATGATCTGCCTTCTCTTCCTCATCCACCCAGTCAGTCCCGGGTCCTGTTGACTCTTGGCTTCCCAGATGTCACTCAGATTCATCTACTTCCTTTCTGTCTTGCCCACGAGCCTTTGCCAACCTGTCGTCATCTGTCACCATTGCACACGGCCCAGCACGTGGTTGAGGGTTCCATATGTATCTGTTGAATGATTGAATCTCCTGGTTAAAACCATATTGGATGGTAGCAGGTAGAACATCAGGCTGTGAGATCGAGATTCCAAGAACAGCCTGTGTTGCAAAGTCCAGGAAATTTTTCTGAAGGATGGTGTCAAGAGGCCCAGCAGAGTGGTTCTGGATTGGCCGCAGCTCTAGATGTAATTGGACTTTCTGGAACGGCAAGTCCCTCCCACCTGCCTTGATTTCGCCAAGGAGGTTATTTTCTCAGATTATGCCTGTCATAAAAATTCAAGTCAGGGCCTCTTTACCTCACTGAGATCTATAGATGCTCATGTACGTTGGAAAAGAGTTTTATTCCAAGTGATAAGCGGTCAGAGTGATTGTGGCCCTTAAGAAAGGGTCCCCTGGGCATTATGAGTTTGAAAGTCTTCATGTCCTCAAATGTCAAGCTGTTGAGATTAGTCTAGATGGTACCTAATGTCATGCTCAACTCTCAATTTACAGGATTTTTTTTTTTTATTAAAGCAAAGCACCAGGAACAAAAAGACCTAGACGAATTATGGCAATTGTAAAATCTCATGAAGTGTAAGTGTTTCTAAAAATGGTCAGTGGATTTTAAGGCGGAGGCACTCATTCAGTAGATTCTAGTACTTCTGCAGGTCTGGGTGAAGCATGGTTGTAGGAAAGAGCATTGTGGGTGGTGGAGATGTTGGCAGTGGAATAGACGGTTGATAAATGTTTTCTCCCTCCTCTTTTCTCAGCTGACAGTGTTATAGTGATGGCATCTGCCAAGTCTTATTTGAGAAAGTGCTGGACCAATAGCTACACTGACTGTCATTTGACTCTTTGGATGCCCTGTCCCTGCCTTATAGGGGAGGCTTCGATGGGTCAGGGGCGCTCTGTTCCTCCTCCAACACCTCATCCTTTTGCTCAAGCCTAGGTGAAGGCTGGGCAAATTTGGTTGGGGTGCTCCAAATTCCTAGGGCTGGGCTGACTGTCACTAGCCTTTAGAACATGTTGGTATGACTTCCATTCCAAAAGGCAGAAAGAGAAACGGAAGTTGGGTCATGTGGTTTCTGTTATCTGTAACCATGGCAAGCATTGGCCATCTGTGAGGCTCCCATTTTAACACTTTTCCTTCTCTCGCTCTTTTCCATCTCTTTCTCGGGGAAACAAGCTGAGGAAGTGGAGAGGCTGGCGGCAATGCGATCTGACTCCCTTGTCCCGGGTACCCACACCCCACCCATCCGGAGGAGGAGTAAGTTTGCCAACCTGGGAAGGATTTTCAAGCCTTGGAAATGGAGGAAGAAGAAGAGTGAAAAGTTCAAACACACGTCTGCAGGTAAGATTATGTTTTCCTTTGTTTCTCATCGGGCGTTTGTTGACTTCAGCTCTGTACGTTCATTAGTAGAATTTAATTACCCTAGGCTGTCAGAACCAAAGGAAGAGAATCCAGCCTTCGGATTGCTCTTGTGTTTAGTAATCCTTCAGAATGATGGAGAATGGCTTTTAGATCCTATGTGTGTTCTCATGGCTCAGGTTTTTGGTTGTTGCTTTGCAGTTTATAAAACCACCACTTCTATTTGATCTATAAATAGCTGAACTTAGAACTCCACCTTTCCCATACCTGTATGCTTTCATTCTAGCGTTGACAGTCCATTTCTCATTTTTCATCCTTATTTTCCCCGCTCCCATAAAAATCAACACAGGAGCAGGAAGCAAGTTATATATGGTTATTGGCAGATAGGAATAGGTTATTTCATGGAGACAAAAGCTTGAGTAAGTGAAGCATCATTGTAATGACAAAGATAACTATATAGTTCATAGCCTAGTGGACAGCAAAGGAATCTGGGTAAAGTCAGCGTGGCAGGGGTGTGAAGAGCACAGACTCTGGAGTCAGACTGTATGAGTTCGAGTCCCAGCTCTGAAACTTGGTGGCTGCATGACCTTGCTCAATTTAACTCTGTACCTGTTTCCCACCTGTAAGATAGAGGTGAGAATAGTACCTTACATGACTTAGCGTTTGTGGGGTGTTTATGGCGGCACGTTATGTGGGTAGTTTTTGGTAAGTAAGAGCATTGCAGAGGGAGAGGTATAGGGAAAGAAACGTGAAGAGTTCTGATTTGACCCTGTCGGGTTTGACATGAGGTGATGGAGGAGCCGTGCAGATTCTTTTTGTTTGTTTTGTCCTGATTTTGGTATTTATGTACCCGGGTCATTCCAGGGATACTCTGGGGCTTTTATTTCCTTCTTCCTCTGTGTCCTCAAAAATTCAGCCTGTTCTCCCTCTTCCTCAGAATCATCACCTCCTCTATTTCTTGGTCCTCTCCCCGCTTTGGCTCACGTCTAAACTGTGAAATAGGCGATGATCTGCTTCTTGTACATGAATACTCGTCCACAAATCTGAGAATTTTCATGTTAGCTGCTTTGGGGAATGAAAGAGAAGAACAAACATAGGGAAGTTGTGAAAGGTCTTGGAATCTGAAACAGTTCTCATGGTAGACATCCCCAGTTTCACACTTTCTGACTGTTTCTGAGATGGAAACCTCAGTGCCCCGTGGCTGTATATAATTTGTTCATTCCTGAGATTACAGTGAACCTCCGAATTCCATGAATTTCTAAATTGTCACCCCGCTGACATGTACCTGACTATACCCCACTCTTCACCTGACTGCATTCTCCCTTTTGATCATTGTACAGACTTGTTAAGGTGGCATAAAATGTGTAGGTCACTTACATATTTCTAAACACTACTGAGAGGTTTACATGCAAGGAAAACTCTAAATGGATGACTCCTCTGTATCCCCTAAGAGTGAAACAGAATAGGGCACTTATATCATTGCCTTGGAGAGGAGAAATCTAAATGAAATATATTTTCAGGCAGAGTGAGGGGTAAGACGTGAACAGGAAAGAAGAAGGGAATGTTCTGTAAGCCCTGGAAAAAATAACAATAAGGTTTCCACAAGTTCCGGGCTTCCCTGGTGGCGCAGTGGTTGAGAGTCCGCCTGCCGATGCAGGGGACGCGGGTTCGTGCCCTGGTCCGGGAAGATCCCACACGCCGCGGAGCAGCTGGGCCCGTGCGCCACAGCCGCTGAGTCTGTGCATCCGGAGCCTGTGCTCTGCAACGGGAGAGGCCACGACAGTGAGAGGCCCGCGTCCCAAAAAAAAAAAAAAAAAAAAAAAAAGATTCCACAGGTTCCTTTACGATGGTCTTCCTGGCTTTGCTATGAAAATGGTTTGTAATAATACAAACATCCATTTAAATAATTGCCATTTATCAGCATGAATTCCCAAATGACGGTGGCAGATGCATTTCCTCCTGGCATTCAAGAGCTTTGCGTAGTCCATTTGGCAAGACCACAGGGCGAAGGTCTGGTGCTTCTCATGTGAAATGGCACCTGAACCATCGTGCAGACTTTTTAAGGTGTCGGAGGGCTTCCCTGGTGATGCAGTGGTTAAGAATCCGCCTGCCAATGCAGGGGACACAGGTTCAAGCCCTGGTCCAGGAAGATCCCACATGCCACAGAGTAACTAAGCCTGTGCGCCACAACTACTGAGCCTGTGCTCTAGAGCCCACGAGCCACAACTACTGAAGCCCACGCGCCTAGAACCCGTGCTCTGCAACAAGAGAATCCACTGCAATGAGTAGCCCTGCATGCAGCAACGAAGACCCAGTGCAGCCAAAAAAAGATGTTGGAGAACTTGTCCTTTGATGGATGCAAGTACAATGGCATCAAACTACTCATGAACCATTAAAAGTCTGAAAATGTTTTCATTTAAAACTTTTGAGAGAAAGAATTAAAACATGAGACAGGCAAAGTTGCAGCTTTAATCCTTCTTATTATTAACTATTCTTAGCAAGTTCTTGTGATCTCGAGGGCCAAACTGATTAATTTGGCAACCGAATGCCATATTTGTATGTGGTTTTATTGTATTTTATTTTATTTTTTTGTATGTGGTTTTATTTTAAAGAGACATATTCAGCTCCTGAATTAGAGAAAATAGAGGATAGACTATAGCATATCTGTATATCGTGATGGATGGTTATATGATATAACAAGCTATTCTAGGTTTTTTAAAATCAGTGGTTTACACTGTAGTATCCTTTGTTCTTAATTGGATTCAGAAATATTATTCCTTAGTTTTGGAAATAAGGAGAGACTTTCTGTGCTAGCTTTTAGCTCCAAGGAGAAAAATACTGACAATTTAAGGATGTTTAGCATGATAAATTGTATATATGTTCAAATAGTACTTTGAAGTACAGACTTTCCTATGTGTGGATAAGAGTCAAATACTAAATATACAAGAGGATTGACTGTGGGACTATTAATTGGTTGGCCAATTTTAGCTGTTATGCATTTACTTGTCTTATATGTGTGTGTCTGTAATGTCCTTTCATATGTACAATAATTTCCACAATTTTAAATACAAAGAATAAGTCCAGATATTACATTTATATTATGTATTTGTATTTAAAGTTGTGTGCTTTCTTGATTACATGAAAGGACATTAATACAATGCATACTTGGCCTGTTATTATTTCCACAGTGAGTTAGTTACCTTTATAATTTGCCGGAATTAGCTATACTGTAGTTTTACTGTAACTCAAGTTACAGGATGTATGTGTCTGTGTATGCAGCATTTTCAAAGGTGCACCCAGAAATCTTGCTTTGTAAGTCATGGTAGCAATAAGAAAACTACATTGGAAAATTATGATGTCAACATTTTCCTTAACTTTGGCATCAACAATTACATGAATTTTTCAAAGACCGATCTCCGTGTCCCATGCTGCTCAGACATCTTCCTATTGTAAGCTGGAGGCTGGTGTCCTTAAACGGCCTTCAGCACTGAACTCTGGTGGAGAAAACACTACAGGACAAAAAGCTTCTCTCAGAAGCATCCCCGCATCACACGACACTAGGAGTAAAACAGTAATGGATAGAACATAAAATAATGGGTCCTCGGGGAGATCTCAACATGCCTTTCAGCCTGTCCTCAGAGGCTCTGTCCAGGGCCTGTGAAGCAATTAGCCTGACATGTCCAACTTCTTCTGTAGAATCAGCAACAGGGGTCCACGACACATTCCACACCTGCCCCAGGAGCAAAGACAGATGACAACATCCCCTCTGAAATAGAATCGACAGGGCCTCCCCAAAATAGTCAGCTGCAGCCATCTTATCCAGATTCCTTGGAAATGAGGATTGTATTTATAGAAAAGCAGAACTGGCAGGAATAAGCTGTGAAGACGCCACTGAGTTATGCTTTTATTTCCTCTTGAAAGAAAATCATAAGCTGTAAGAGTTGGCCCTGGAAGTCTACAACGTGCCAAAATTCGCTTTGTGCTTCTAAGCTTTCCTGCACCCCTAGGGCCTTGGGCAAAAAAATTGAAAATAAAAACCTTTTCCGGAGTGCCTACCACTTACTGAAACTGGCCGTGGGAGTATGACTGCGAGCGGAAACCGGACCTTGTCGGTGAGCTCATGGCACGCACGGTGTCTCTGGAGAGACAGTCAAATTACAAGAGTAAAGGTTAAGATCACAGCTGTGATAAGGACAGTGAAGGGAAGCTACTTGAAAGAATGAGGGGGGCGGGGCTTGAGGGAGTAGGGAAACTTTCCTAAGAAAGAGAAATTTGAGCTGGGATCTGAAGGAGGCGTAGGAATTTAGAAAATTAGGCTTCCAGGTAGCAGAAACAGCATGTGCAAAGGCCCTGTGGTAGAAGAAGCAGGGGTCAGCCAGCTAGGAAAGCAAGGATGACCAGTGGCTGGAGAATGGAAAGCAAGGAGTGTGGGATGGGCTGAGGATATCTACCTGGCCAGAGGTTAGGATTTCAGACTTCTGTAAACCATAGGGAGTTCAGAAACGATACCCACTTGGCATGTTGTGCTCATGTATTTGCCAAGCACTGCCACCTTCGCTAAAAAAAGGTAACAGTGCAGACACACATCTCCCGAAGGTTATGGTCTTGAGGGAAAAACAGGTAGTTAAGCCAATACTCACAACAAAGTATAAGTAACAGAAGACGCGCAGGGGCTCCAGGAACTCAAAGGAGACAAACCCAACTGAGCTATAACTTAACCAGGAAAGGTTTCCTAGAGAAATGAATGTTTAACCAAGGAATTAGACAGTGAATGTGAGGAAGTCTTCTCTCCCAGTGGAAAGAACAGGATGTAAGAAAGCCTGGAAAAGAGATGAGGAGAGATTGGCAATCTATAGCTTGGAAAGAGGTGGTGGTTTGGAAAGGACTGCTGGGCAGGGAGGAGTACAGAGTACTGAGAGATGAGGTTGAAGAGGTGGGCAAGGGTCTGCTCATAAAGGTTCTTAGTAGAATGTTGTGGAGTCTGGGCTTTATCCTGATGCATTACCCTAATGAAGCTATCAGAAGACTTGCCTTTTTGAAAGATCATTCTCTATGCTATGGGAAAAGTTTGGAGTGGTACCCAATGTTATTTTCAAGTTGTTAATATAACTTCTTCCATATATTTGTGTCTGTAATGAGAGAAAATTTACTTGTGAGAGAATTAAGAAGATACCTCGTTGCTGTCACATCCAACGGAATATTAAGTGTGTCTATTGATTCTGGTAACAAGGAAACTGGTTAGCAGGTGGTTAATTATTACTGTTGGGGAGAGATGAAGATAACCTAGGCTAAAAGAGTGGCATTAGGAGCTACAGGCTGTGAACAGTTGCAAGGGATATTTAGGAGACAGAATGAGCAGGACGTGATTACAGGTTGGATGTGGAGGATAAAGGAAGAATAAGAACCACGCTCTTGTTTCTCTCTGAGCAGTGACATGCCGTCAGACGGATGGAGGTACCACATACTACATCGGGTTTATGGGCAAAATGAGCTTTTATTTGGGGGCATGCTGGCTTTCATGTGGTTCCAAGATACCCCAGTTGGAGGGATATTTGTTGAAGCCATGGGATGAAAACTCCAAAGGAGAATTTGACATGGGAAGCAAAGAGGGGTTGTGGCAGCCCCCTGAGGACCACTGACCTGTAAGTTATGAACACAGGCAGCAGTAGAGTCTACAGGGAAGGCAGATAAGGCCCGCCAGAGAGTTAGGAGGAAAACCAGGAGGGGGCCATTGGTATCTCCTGACCAGAACAGGAGAGAGTTCAAGAAAGGAGGAGGGTCCACTCTGCCAGGTCCCGGCAAAATGGTCAGGACTGAGAAGTGTCTGGAGTGTTCAGTGACAACTCATTACTGGTGCCCTTGGGGAGAACAGTTTCGGGAAGCTGCATGGCTGGGAGTTTAGAAAGCATATGGTTATGGTGTGAGTGAGAGTTGAGGAAGCAGACTTCTTCTTTTAAGGAGTTCGTCTGGGAGGGAGAAGGAGAAATACAGGGTAATCACCAGAAGGGGGTAGAGATTGAGGGAGGTGTATTTTGTTTGAGATTGGTTGGATTGTGTCAAGATGCAGAGTTCACCTTAACATGGCTTTGGCATTCCAAGGGGAATAGAAACACCAGCGCACTGACTGTGAGGCCAAATAACTGTATTTCCACGCATTTTTCAGTGATGACAAGTCTCATGACTAGGAAAAACAGACATGCAAATAATCAGAGCACTGTTGAGCATCTGATTTTAATAAGAAATCATCAAGTTGTGTAGCTTTCAGCACCTGGCTGGATCACAGTTCTCTTTGTACGATTGGAAAACTCAGTTTCTTTAAAAAAAAAGAATGAGCATGGACAGGCACAGAATCTTCTTACCTGCGTATCCATCATGACTCACAAAGGGAACATCTAGAGGTTAGAAGGCAAAGTAGACTTAGAGGCCCTATTTTTTTTTAAGAGTTTTTTTCTTCTGTTTTTATTTTTTTTTTAATGAATTTATTTTATTTCTTTATTTTTGGCTGCGTTGTGTCTTCGTTGCTGCGCACGGGCTTTCTCTAGTTATGGCGAGCGGGGCTACTCTTCGTGTTGGTGCGCGAGCTTCTCACTGCGGTGGCTTCTCTTGCCGCTCAACATGGGCTCTAGGCACGTGGGCTTCAGTAGTTGTGGCACGAGTGCTCAGTAGTTGTGGCTCTTAGGCTCTAGAGCACAGGCTCAGTAGTTGTGGTGCATGGGCTTGGTTGCTCCGTGGCATGTGGGATCTTTCCGGACCAGGGCTCAAACCCATGTCCCCTGCATTAGCAGGTGGATTCTTAACCACTGAGCCACCAGGGAAGTGTCGAGGCCCTATTTTTAAAGGACATCTCTAGGAGGTACAGGCTAAAGGTTGTGGGAATCGGCGCCCTCCCGGAGTGGGGATTGTAAAGATATCATTGTTACCTCTCAAAGTGCATGTTATCCAGCACTCTTTGCTTGCATGTCAAGACTATATGGTCCTTGATGACAGCGATCCTGCCTTTGCCTCTCTGTCCCCCAGCATTAAGTAGAGCACCTGATGTAGTGGGTACCCGAATGCGGTGGCCAACCAACCGTATTGTTGAGGTCCTCTGTTTAATAGGTCTGAAAGGGGAGAGGTAAGGACAGTGATTGAAGCGTAAGCTGGAAGGTCCCAGCCTTGGAAGAACTTGCCATCATCCACGAATGCTTTTCAGTTTCTCAGAGTTGTACACAGGTCAGGTTATTTGGGCAGCACTGTTGCTTGGGTTATCAGTTGCTATGGGACCAAACATCCCCAAACTTAGTGGCTTAAAGCAACAAACTCAGTTGTATTATGTCCTGTGACTGGGCTCAGCTGGGTGGTTGCTCAGCTGGTGTCGCTTGGGGTCTCTTACGTGTTTGCAGGCAGATGGGATTGGAGTCATTTGGAGACTGACCAGGCCATGGGGAGAGCTGTAGGCCTCTCTCCTCCAGGCATTCTCAGTGCCAGTCCGTGTGGTCTTTTCTTGTGGTCTCTCTAGCAGAATGACTCAGGGCCCCCAAGAATGTGAAAGTAGAAGCTGCCAGGCCTGTTAAGACTCAAGTCCAGAATTGGCGCAGTATCCCATTTGCAGTATTCTGTTGCTTAAAACAAGTCACAGGAGCAGCCCAGACTCATTGTTGGAGCAAACGAAACAAGGGTGTGAGTGCCAGGAGCATGGTTCATTGGGTGCCAGTATTGGAAGCCAGCTACCTCCATTGTTGAGGTCTAAGAAAACTGCAGGTGCTCCTTATTCCCTTCTTTCCAAGTAGACTGTGCTTTAACAATTTTATATTGACAACAACAACAGCAGTTGCTATAATCTGTTGGGTTTTCTGTGAATGTGACACGTGCATGACCCTGTCCGGGCGTTATTACTTTACTTTCACAACAGACCTACATAGTGTTATTAAGCCCATTTGGCAGGTGAAGAAACTGAGGCTTAGAGCAGCTAAATACTTTCCAGTTAGAAATGGAAGAGTTGGAACTTGAACTTAACCTGGAATCTTATCACTTACATTGCGTTTCGGGTCCATGAGTGTGGGAACTCATAATTCAGATGCTTTAAAACGTATCATTCATCTGCACTGAACAGTGGTGTGACAGGACGCTTTCCTTTTCTGACTTATCTCTAGAAAGCTGAAATGTGAAGGAAGAGAAGCTCATCAATAGGCACCGACCCTGGAGGTCCTAACGTCTTTCTTGAATGCCCTTAGAGGCAGGGGTTAACAACTTACGCATCTTTGTATCACACAGTATCTAGTTCAATGCCATGTACACCACAGACACTTCCTGTTTGTTGAATGGCTAAGAAAGAATAAATTGACACTGGCTGCAAACAAATACCATTCAAAACCATTACATTCATGATTGCAGTAGAACAAGATGTCTTTCTGCTATTTGGTACATAGAAACAAAAGATGCATGGATTAGGTAAGCAGACAGTGACCACTCAGGCCTCTGGAGCAGGTGCTAGATTTAGGGCTAGACATTTGCAGAACTGATTCTGAAAGGACACAGGCCTTACAGCATTTTTCATAAGGTGTCTGCTTGGCCACTGACTTCCAAGATAATCTGGAGTTCTTTGTGAGGAGGTCGTGTGGACCAGTGGTTAGGGCACAGACCCCACAGCCTGACTGCTGAGTTATCTCAGGCAGGTTATTTGTACTGTGTGAGTTCAGTTCCCTCAACTAAAATAGGAATAAAACTGACGCTTCCTAAAACTGTGAGGGTGGGGAAAAAAAATTAGTTGTGGAAGCTCTTAGAATCATACCTTGCACGTAGTAAATTTTTTGTAAGTTTTATCTACCATTATTTCTTTTCTAGAAATGCATTAAAAAGTAAGCAAACATCCAAGAGGAACAAAAGACTTCTTATTTCATAGTTTCAGTTTTTGGGTGGTATGTCTCAGATGGTATGTCTCAGATGTGTGTCTCAGATGACAATTCTGATGAGCTCCTCTTAGATTTTGGGAATGTTTGTTTAGGTACTGGGTGTAAGAGTTTGCTTTTAGACACATCGTACAATCCCACCAAGCTGGAGTTTCTGCCGTGTTTTCCTAGGTACCAACAAGTTAGGTCACTAAAGTATTTCCTCTTCTCTAAGAATTTACAATTAAGTGGACACACACAGTGGCCCCTGAGGAAGTGCTTCATCCTGTTTTTCCTTTGCTGCATTGTAGGCAAAAATACTGATGTATGAAGAGGTGTTCTTGGGGGAAAAAGCAACGAGCATGTAATCTGAAAATCAGATCTCTGTGGCAAGTCAGAATGCTCAAAAGTAGAGAAAGACGTAGGCAGGATACCGTGTACTTTATTTTCCAAACCTGGGCATCTTTGACAGTAAAATGAGATGCCATTACTATTTCTGCCAGGATAATAAGCATGAGGTGGGCCCGTGCCAGGCAAGGCGGGGAGAATGGAAACTCTAAAGCCACGTGGACATAAGTTGCAGACCCTGAGGCCAGTTCTGTTCTGCAAACACAGTAGAAGTGCCAGTTAACTTGCAAGGCATAGTGGAAAGAGCCATCGGGACTGAGACTCATAAAACCATTCAGACAGCCCTCAACTGTCTGCCATTTCAGTTGAATCCATTAATGGTGGTTGAGTCCCTTAGCATCTTTACAGAAGTAAATTTCTTTGTTCCCAGCCCTCATATTGTGTGTCTCTCTCCTCTCCCGCACTTCTGCTGGGTGTCTTGATTGGAAATTTTGTCCCAGGGCCAGTTTCTTTGGCTAATCATGGATTCCGTCTTCCTTCGACACCTCTCCCCGCAGTTCTTGTCTGTGACCCTGGTCAGCTCCCAGCCCAGCAAGCACGATGCCTTCCCCACCTCCAGGCCCTCCAGGAGCACACCTCTCGCTCTGCTGCCACCTCTCCCTGGACCAGCCCTGATGGCCACGCTCCAGTGGCCCTGAGCGCTTCCCGGCTGGGCTCACCACATTCTTCTTTCTTTATGCTTCTTCCTCACATCCCTTCCCTTCTCATTCTTCCCCTCCCCTTTCCTTCTGGGAGGACTCATTTGTCCCATCTGAAGCTCTGATGTCTCCTGAGTCCATTACATTCTCAGTCATTTGCTGGCTCCATCGATATGGTGGCAGTGGACTCAGATCTCTGGTGGCAGGTTCAGCCTCTGCCCTGAGGCTAGCCCTTGGCTGGACCTTCCCACCATCGCCTAAATAAGTATGTGTGCACCAAATGCCTCATTTCTGCCCTAACAGGCTTCCAGTCCGGAAGCACCGTGACTCTCTGAGTCATCATTCACTTTGGGGACACTGGAAATCAAACATCTATTTTAGTTCCTTATTCAGTCCAATTACAGTGTGCACTCTTCTCTCACGACTATCGCTTTAATATATAACCACGCCTCGTTTCATCATGCTTCGCTTTATTGCGTGTTGAAGATGACACATTTTCTGCAGGTTGAAGGTTTGTGGCTACCCTGTGTCCAGCAAGTCTGTCGGCACCATTTTTAAACAGCATTTGCTCGCTTCCTGTCTCTGTGTCACACTTTGGTCATTTGTGCAATATTTCAAACTTTTTTATTATTTGTTATGGTGATCAGGGATCGACTCGCTGAAGGCTCAGATGACGGTTAGCAATAAAGTATCCTTAAATTAAAGTATGTATGTTGTTTCTTAGAATGTTATTGCACACTTAATAGACTCCAGTATAATGTAAACATCACTTTTATATGCACTTGGAAACCAAAAAAATGTATGTGGCTTGCTTGATTGTGGTATTTGCTTGATTGCAGAGATCTGGAACCGAACCACAGTGTCTCTGAAGTCTGCCTGTAGAGATTCACCTTCTGTGTTTCCCCAGAATTCTTTGACCTTTTCCCTTGGACTTTATTCACTGTAAACACAATAATAACATATTACCACTAGTAATAACAGTGGTAGTAGGGGATAGTTGGGTGCCCACTGCATGGCAGATACCGAATGAACTTCGATATAGTTCTCACAGCCTTAACAGTCCTGGGCAGTTACTCCGAATATCTGTTTTATACATAAAGATAATAAGGCTTAGGGCTAGTAACTTCCCAGGGTCACTTGGCTGGTCAGTGGTAGAGCCCTAAACGATATGAATGCAAGCCCGTCTCACACCGAAGTCTTCTAGGCTTTGCTCGGAAATTTCACTGTTACACGTGACTTGGAAGCAGAAAGAGTGAAAAGGTTAAGATGTATGTATATCTAGGTAGACAGATATTAAACACGCTTGAATTCAGAAAGCAGATCCCATTAAAACAAAATAATGTTGGAAATAAGACTTGGCGTTCAGTGATTAATGCTGGCATTTCCCAGGCAGAGAACAATACCTCTATGATGTATAGTAACTTGTCTTTTAAAAAAATGATTTCTTTTATGTGTCGGTTGATTTGTGGTGGTGTTGGTTTCCTCGTAAAGTTGTAGGAGATAGAGGAATGACATTAGGCAGTGAATCAATTATGATTTGGGGCTTGTTTGCCTAAAACAAATATCAAGTAACCTTAATAAGAAAATACACAGCCCACACATGAATCAGATTGTTTCTGAAGGTCAGTTTTAAAGGTCTTCCTTCTTCTTTTGGTTAGCCCAGGGGTGAGTTAGAGTGGGGGCAGTGCGTGAATAGAATATAAACTGGGTGAGGTATTCATGAAATCATATGAATGAAAGAAAGCATTGTGTACGGAGAACCGGCCTTGAGTGGCAGTCTGACCTGGGGAGGGAGGACCTGGGCGATAACCTCAAATACCACAGAGGACTTTGCTGTCTAGTCCCAGTGAGTTATAATTAAGCGAGGCTCTGAGAGGTCTTTGTGGAGTAGAAGAGAGGAGGGCTGATGATGTTCAGATGCAGATGTGATTTCGGCATAGAAGACTGTTGTAACATTTAGTCTATTTTTGTCCTCCAATTAACCAAGCGTGAGTTTCTAAAGAGAATGAATGTCTCTTCTGTGGCATAGCAACATCTTCGTGTCCTTGGAAAGGCTGCCTTGTTCCACAGTACCAGGATTTATGTTCTCTGGCTTCTTGGGAGCCGTGAAAGGCTCTGAAATTGTAGGAAGCTGCCTCTTACCACTGCACCTGGTTGTCAAGGGCGCATGTGAAAAGGGCCTTTAAATGCTTCCCAGCCTCCGGGAAGGGGTTGTTTAATGAGGTAGTTTGAGCAGCATGGTAATTACAGTTCCAGGTGTTTCTATGAAGATTCTGTGAAGCCACTATGAACCGTCATTTTACAACATCATTTTATAATAATATATTCCTAAGTGAAAAAAAAGAGTTATACAGTTTCTCCACTGTAGCACAAAACTCTGTTTCGTGCATGGACAACTGGAAAGATTTATTAACAGAAAATTTGCCATTACAATGAGGATCATCCTTGCCTGCCTCATGAATGACTGAAACTTGATAGATTTGAGTCAGGTCGATATTTGCAGAGATACTCATGATAATGGGCCTTCCTGATGGCTGTAGTCACATCAGTTTCTGGTTGTTCTGTAAAGACAACTGGGCTCTTGTGTGTTGAATGCTAACCGTAGATATATAAATATCTCTAAAAAGAGAAAGAGTCATGTTATGGTATTACCACAAACTGCCTCTCCATGTAAGGTAATTAGTGTCATAATTTTGTATCTAGATTCTAGATAAGAAAACTCGAGGTGTTTTTTTTTAAATAAAAGGATTCCATTAAAGCTTGAAAATAGAAAATTCACCCTTCATCCTTGCATGCTTACAAATTATGATCATTATACATATCTGCTTACATTCATTCATAGTGACTTCACATAGATGAAATCAAAATATAACTCAACTTCGTGTGCCCGACAGACAGTGAGGCCAAACAAACTGAAATGTCAGTTTGGAGCACAGAAAGGTTTATTGCAGGGCCATGCAAGGAGAATGGGTGGCTCGTGCCTCCCAAAACGCTGAGCTTCTTTAGGGTTTCAGCAAAACATTTTTAAAGGCAAGGTGAGGGAGGGGTGTGGTTGGTTCTTGCAAAATTCCTGGTGTAGCAATCCTTTGTTCTTTTAGCTGTCTAAGTAGGTCCTGTAAACTTCCAACAAGACAAATACTATTCTCTGTTCTGCAACTTTTTATCTCTATATGAATGGAAAAGTGTTATATCCTTAAAGGTCACAGCCTTGAGAATGGGCTCTCCTGTATATTTCAGGCTATAAGCAACATTCTTAAGTCAAAGCAAAAGCAATAGAATACAAAGGTTAAAGTAAAAGAAACATCTAATATGGAGTCAGATTTGTTCTTCCCTATTACATAAATATAATTTGATCTCACTCTCATTTTAATTTTTTAACTTAATGTTACGTTGGAGTAGAACTCTTGCTCATAGCCAAGTCACCTTCCTAATGACTGTAAAATATTCCCTTGGGTGTGTGTTGTTATAAATAACCCTGCCACAGACATCTGTGTTTGTAGCATTTCTTTCCTTTGTACTTTTGTCTTTAGGGTAGAGAATTGGTTCTGGAGCACATTGGGGGTAAATATTTTTTGGCCCTTGCATTCCAGAAAGGTTGTACTGTGATGTGGAGGGTAATGACTTCACCCTCAGCAGGGCTGGAATATAGCGATGTGTAGTGGTTAGTTCTAAGTGTGGTCAGTGAGAAATCAAGCAGGGAGGAGTAGGCTGGGATGTCTAGGATATTCCAGCATGGGACAGTCTGTGCAGAGTGGCCCTCGGGGAAGCTCTTGTGATCTTTGGCCTCTATTTGGACTAATTTCTTCTTTTATGGTTAATTTTAAACTCCTGGTGTGAATGTTGCAATCCACTTGTAGTTGAACATTTTCCCCATCAAATGATTGAACTTTAGTGAGAATTTAGTGAGAGCCAGCTGGAAGATATCTAGGTATCATTACCAGTGTAAACTAGCAGAAACCATGATAGACGTATTATTTATAAATGGTCTCTGATAATAGGATTAATAAGAAACAGAAAATACTCCAAGAAATTGTTGGAAGTTTCATAATAGTTCTTTATCTAAGGTGAATTGTATGAAAATTGGAATTCCTTCAACCAGTCACCCCATGAGTCTTGACTGAAGTTGAAATGATGCAGACTCTCGGAACCACAAGCAACTGGGTGTTACTAGACCGTCAGTTTTGAGGCATGGGTAACAAGTACATGAGAGAGGAGGCTTAAAAGGGACCAGACCACAGGCCCCTTTTTGTTATATTAGGGATTCCAGACTTTATCCTATAGGCAGTGGGTCACCATTAAGTGTTTGAAGCAGGGATTTAAGCACAGTTCATATTTTCAATTTAAAACAAATTGGCAAAGGAAATAACTAGCAAATCAAAGAAAAGTATAAATGTCCCATAAATATAAAAATATATCACTCGCACTCATAAATAAACACAAATTGACATGAGTGAGATACTACCATTTTTCGCTTACGATTTTGGCAAAGATAAAAGAAATTGATGACCACACTGTGTCAGCAGGTGCAAGAATAGGTTGGGAAACAGCCACTCCCATACACTGTTGGTGGAAGGATGAATCAGTCAGTGCAAGCTTTCTAGAGGACAGTTTGGCAAAAGTAATCAGAAAAAAAAATTTTTTTAAGATGTTGGGGGTAGGAGTTTATTAATTAATTAATTTTATTTTTTTTGCTGTGTTGGGTCTTCGTTTCTGTGCGAGGGCTTTCTCTAGTTGCGGCAAGCGGGGGCCACTCACTATCACGGCCTCTTTTGTTGCGGAGCACAGGCTCCAAACGCGCAGGCTCAGTAGTTGTGGCTCACGGGCCTAGTTGTTCTGCGGCATGTGGGATCTTCCCGGACCAGGGCTCGAACCCGTGTCCCCTGCATTAGCAGGCAGACTCTCAACCACTGCGCCACCAGGGAAGCCCAAGTAATCAAAATTTTAAATGCACTTACCCTTGACCTTACAGTTCATCCTCCGAACAGAGGATGGTGAGGCAGGAAGAACATTCCAGACAGAAGATGCCGCAAAGTTACAGATTTGAGGAGGAGCATGCCCAGAAGGAGTCACACGTTTCCAGGGATTTAACCTACATGTGTGCTTGCAGTAAGATGGATGTGCAAGGCTGTTCATTACAGATTGTGTATTGTATCAGAAAACTGGAAACAAGACAAATGCCGTCGGTGGAGGGCTGGTGATATAAATCATGGTCTTTCTACACAAAGTGCCAGTGAGCCACAAAAAAAGCCTAAGGTAGGTTCATATCTTCGGATACGGGGAGAACCTTAAGATGGACGGTTAAGTGTAAAAAGCCAGGTGAGGTGCAGAACAGTAGGTGTGTTGTGATCTTATTCATGATAATTTTATGTTTTTACTTCTGTATTTCATCTTTTTAATTTTATTTTTAAATAGAAGTTATATATATTTAAGTTGTACAACATGATTTGATACACATGTAATGGAATGATTATTTCAGTCAAGCTAATTAACATATCATCTACGCATACAGTTACCATTTTTCTGTGTGTGTGATGAGAGCGCCTAAAACTTACCCTTAGCAAATTTCCCTTAATAATACTCTATTGAATACTGGATAGATTATACGTAGACATGTTGGTTTCTGAATAAAATTTTTTTCTGCAAAAATATGGAAGAAACATTTAGGAGTGTAGTGGGCTTTGGGGAACAGAACCGAGTATTGTAGTTAGATGAAGGAGGAGGGCTTGGCATTTCATCGTATTCCTTTCTTTGCATTTGAATGATTGCCCTAAGTATATGTTACTCTTATGCAAAATAATTATAAAAGATACATTCTTAGTGAATTTTAAACAGACATCATCTTTGCCTGATTTAATCTTAGTTCATCAACACATATATCACTTATGTGCCATTTACTTATCTAAGCTCTTAACATGTATTAACTCATATTAATAATCACAGACCCATATAAGACCAGAACTATTTTTATTCCCATTTTACAGATGAGGGAACAAAGGTGCAGACAGGTTAAGCAGCAACTTGCCCAAAGGTCACACAGCTCTTAAAGAGTAGAAACAGAACTCGAACTCCAGTAGCCCGGCACCCCAGCCCACTATGCCTTCGTTCAGTCATTTTAATTTGTCGACATTGAAACAGGAAGCTGTTTCCTAGAGTAAGGTCTTGGTAATATATACGATTACTTGTTACTAAATTGAAGTACTTTTTGTTTAGTCTCTAAACAGTTTTATTTATTAAGAGACTGAGGTTGTTTCTGGCCTCTGTTCCAACAAGTGCCTCTTTTTCAGGTGCAGAATTTGTTCAGCCTTCATCTGCCCACAATGAGACCATTATATAAGGTGGGAAGCCCCTCCTTCCTCTTTATCAACCCTGGTTTTGCTTTCCAAAAGGGAAATGCACAGAGTTATCCCTTCCAGGCATGCTGTGAGTCCCCACCAGTGGGTTGGCTAGGACACACTCACATCTGTCTTCTATCATCTCAAGCTGCCGGCTCCCAGCCTCAGCTTCCTGGCTACCCCAGTGCAGAAAGCTTTATAAGCTCAAGGTCATATGCCAAGGGGTCTTTTGGCTTTCTGTCTACCTACATCAAGCTCGGAAAACAACATAGTGTAACTTAAGCTGGATCTGAAGCCAGGGTGATAAGATGAATGCAGCTAAAACTTTCACTCTTTTCAAACTTACGTCATGGAAATGACAGTAATATCTGATCAGGTAAACCTTATTAGCAATGGAGTATTTGAAAAAACAATGCAAGGGAACATCTTTCTTTTTCTGACTGCCTGTTGCTACTTAATGGCTCATGGTGCCCCATTGTTGTGTAGCTGAGGTTTCTCCTCCAAATTCCTTTGTTCAACAAATACCTACCCAAGATCTCCTAAATGCCAGGCATAGAAAATTGAGAGCTAAATAAGACAAAAGTCTGCCTACACTGAACACACCCTAATGGAAGAAAGAGAACTGGCAACCAGTAATTCCAAGGCTGCCAAATTAGTGACCATGAAGTATACACAGAGTGTCTGGAAGCACAAAAGAAGTAGTTCCTTGATTGTCTTAATTCAGTTCCAATTGAGAATTACTGCGTGGGGAAATGACCGGAAGCCTCCACTGGGAAATACTTGGGTTATTTCAGTACCTGTGCGTGCATGCATGCAACAGACACTTATGTAGTACCTAGAAATGCAAGCACTGGCAGCTATATGAAGACAGTATGATAGAGTCATTGCCCGTTGAGATGTTCAACCTTCTAGTGGCTCAACATTTGGTCTTCTGTTTGTTCTGTGAGCATTCGTTTTGTACTTACTAAATGTTAAGCACTGAGTTAGGCCCCCAGACAGAAAGATGAAAAAATCGAGTTCCTACCCTTGGGGACTTGAGCCTGGCCCCACTGGTGCAGGAGGAGAGACTGTAGTAGAGCACGGAGGAGCAAAGAAGACCGAGTAAGGTTCTATAAGGACTTTGGAATGGGCGTTGAAGTTCTGTAAGAGAGAAGAGACATTCCAGGTACAGGAAGAATGCTGCAAAGTTATAGAGAGACAGGTCCAAAAGAAATGAAAGAAGAAACTTGTGTCTTTTTTTTTTCAAAGAGTTTTTTATTTTTAATTTATTTATTCATTTTTGGCTGTGTAGGGTCTTCATTGCTGTGCACGGTCTTTCTCTAGTTGTGGCGGGCGGGGGCTACTCTTCGTTGCGGTGCATGGGCTTCTCATTGCGGTGGCTTCTCGTTGCGGAGCATGGGCTCTAGGTGCGTGGGCTTCAGTAGTTGCAGCATGCGGGCTCAGTAGTTGTGGCACATGTGGGATCTTCCCAGACCAGGACTTGAACCCGTGTCCCCTGTATTGGCAGGAGGATTCTTTTTTTCTTTTTTAAAACATCTTTATTGGAGTATAATTGCTTTACAATGTTGTGTTAGTTTCTGCTGTATAACAAAGTGAATCAGCTATACATATATCCCCATATCCCCTCCCTCTTGCATCTCCCTCCCACCCTCCCTATCCCACCCCTCTAGGTGTTCACACAGCACCAGGCTGATCTCCCTGTGCAATGCAGCTGCTTCCCACTAGCTATCTGTTTTACATTTGGTAGTGTATAAATGTCCATGCTACTCTCTCACTTCATCCCAGCTTACCCTTCCCCCTCCTAGCGTCCTCAAGTCCATTCTCTACGTCTGTGTCCTTATTCCTGTCCTGCCCCTAGGTTCATCAGAACCATTTTTAAAAAAATATATTCCATGTATATGTGTTAGCATACGGTATTTGTTTTTCTCATTCTGACTTACTTCACTCTGTATGACAGACTCTAGGTCCATCCGCCTCACTACAAATAACTCAGTTTTGTTTCTTTTTAGGGATGAGTAATATTCCATTGTATATATGTGCCACATCTTCTTTATCCATCTGTTGATGGACACTAAGGTTTCTTCCATGTCCAGGCTATTGTAAATAGTGCTGTAATGAACAGTGTGGTACATGTTTCTTCTTGAATTATGGTTTTCGCAGTGTATGTGTGGCAGGCGGATCTTAACCACTGTGCAACCAGGGAAGTCCCAGAAACTTAAGTGTCTTAAGAGCAAATTAGTTGGAATGCTATTCAAGGTCAGGGGAGAAAGCTATTACCTTCAACTCCCACAAAAGTGTTTGTGAATAATAGATGAAATTTAGTGAGTACTTAATCTGCCAGGTACTATTATTCTAGATGTGGTCCATGCATGTTCTTATTTAATTCTCACCGTAGCCCCACAAGGTATTATTATCCTCCTTTTGCATTTGTAGAAAATGAAATGCAGGGAAGTTCAGTATCTTGTTGAGGTCACGTCTTCGTGAGTAGGGGGCCAGGATCAAGCTGGTTCTTTGCCCTCCAAAGCCTGCAGACTTAACCATAGCACCACAGCCACAGTCCTTAAACAATGGCTAGACTTTGGACAGAGAGAACGAGGGGAGAGGCTATTCAAAACAGAGCAAATGGGATAAGCAGAGACACAGCGGTGGAAAGTCAGAAGCGTGTTTTACAAGTTGGACTTAGTTGGAGCGAGGGTTCATAATAGACAGGTGCTGGGACATATGTTAGGATTAGATCGTGGAAAATAGTAAAGACCGTGGAGCTGGGCTTTTCTTCCCTTGCCAACTTTTGAGCAAGGAGGTGACGTAATCACAGCTGGCCCGTGGGTGACTCACTGGCAGTTACAGATATAACCGACGGGGACAGTAGAGAGCCTGGCAGGGGGAGGCCAGTTGGTAACAGTCTAGGCAAGAGATAATTGGAGCCTGCATGGGGTGGTGTCATCCCGAAGGAAAAGGAGAAGAGAGATTTGAGAGACACGGAGGAAGTCGAAATGACAAGACGGGCGACAGATATGGGGGCGAGGGAGAATGAGAAATCAAAGATAGCGTTGGAGCTTTGACCCTGGGTGCCTCATGATTGGTGGTACTTTTTTTTTTTAACAGGAATAGGTAAGAGTTGAATTCAGGCGATGAGAAGAGAAAGGGCATTCCAGTTTTGACAAGGAATCCTCGTGGCCAGAGAGGGCCTAGAAGGCCCCCATCACACAAGGAAGGAGAGGCCATCTCCTGGGAATGCCAGGTGCCCAGGCTGGGTTCCGTCGTGTCTTGAGAGAACAGCTTTAACTGCATGAGGCAGGGGTGTGTGTTTTCTAGGGCTCCCACAACAAAGCGCCACAAACTGACTGGCTTGAACGACAGAAATTTATGGTCTTAGAGTCCTGGAGGTTGGAAGACCGAGATCGAGGGAAGCAGCAGGCTTGGTTTGTAGGTTGTGGAAAGAAGATCTGTCCGTGCCTCTCTCCTAGGTTCTGATGGTTTGCTGACAACCTTTGTCATTCCTTGGCTTGTGGGTACATCACCCTGGTCTCTGCTTTCATCTTCACTGTGTGTGTGTCTGTGTCCAAATTTCCCCTTAGTATAAGGATTCCGGTTAGATTGGATTAGAGGCCCATCCTACCTCGAACACCAACTCATCTTAGTCTGACTCATCACATCTCTAATGGATTTATTGCCAAGTAAGGTCACTTTCTGAGATACTGAGTAGGACTACAACGTATGAATGTGGGGGGAATACAATTCAACCCACACCAACAGTGAAAGAGATGAAGGCCTTCTTGCTCTCAGGTTTCTCTTCTCCTTAGGCATCTTCTGGAGGTTTGTGAGCACGTCATCATTGGCTTAACATTTTTTATCATGTCCGTAAGAGCTGAGGTCTGGTGGCGACTCCTTACTGGACTTGCAAATATTTTTAATTAGCAAAGGAATGTCAATACCTCACTTATTCCCATGAACGGCCTCCTCCTGGCTTCTCAGCTCTAGAGCGCTTCTAAGCAATGGCAGTCCTTCTCCCAAGAAGGACTTTTCCTCCAGGAAAAGTAGTGCATAGCCAGGAGCACATGCCTAATAGCTAGAGTACTCTCACTTGGGAATAAACTGCCTGAGAGAAAGGACAGGTGAAAACCAGAGCCCCAGCTGGGAGGACCCAGGGTGTTCAGGTGCAAAGAGAGTCCCACAGTCAGTACCCAGTAGAAATGGATTTGTGCCCATATTTTTTCTGCTTCGGACATCAAGCTTTGTCAATAAAATCGTTTACAGCTTTTAACTCAAATTGGTTTTCTTCTTCTTGGAAAATGAATTATTTCACCTGTTGAAAAAAAAATAATATTCTCCCCCAAATTTTGTTAAGGTATCTGGTTTTTCCAAATTCACACTCGTCCTCATAAGGCTTATAGGCTGGTGTGTCCAAGCAGGATCAGGGAAAAACACATCTGGATCAAGATACACGGCCCTTCCTCATGAAATGCCAACCCAAGGAGACCTTAGCTATGCTCTGTATATCAGATGGCTATAACTTTGGGCATTTCAGATGGATGGGCACGCATGAGTGAATCACGAAGAGCTCTGCCCTGGGTGTTTATAAATTCAGATCCAGTCCTTCCCTAAATAGCTCTGTGGTTTTCCATTTTTCTGTTGGTATATTTACATTTATACCCCATTTATATGATTTTCCAAAGCTTGAGGCTGATAGCTTAAACCTTTCCCTTCACTTCCAATTTCATTGCCCTTCCAATCTCTATAGCCCTGAAAATGAGCTTTTCTGAGCTCCTCATTAATTTTTCACTTCTCTCCCTGAGGGAGATGCAGATATGCAGTACTAGGATTGCAGGCCAAAGAATGTTTGGCAAGCCACTTCTGTGCCCAGTGATAGGTTTCAGAAACATATCTCCAGGGATTTTGACAAGTGAAATGCCCAGAATCTGCTCACACTCTATTTATGGGGTTCCTATTAGTCCTTGAGAAAGTTGCACTATATCCCAATATCAGGGTGTGCAGTGATTTGCTCTTTCTTTTTTTAGTTGGGTGTTACGAGTAGCAGTGCCATATATTAGCAAGGTCACTGGTCTAGCTCTTACTAGCTGTATGACCATGGACAAGTGAGTTCACCTCTCTGAACCTTATCTCTTCATCTTTAAAATGTGAGGCTTAAATTGGACCATGTCCAAGTGTCGGTCACATCTAAGCCTTCTCTCATTTTGACAGCAGCCAGGCATTCTTCTCTACGAGTATAGAGAAAATCATTTAAACAGTTTCTCTCACTGTCACTATTGCTGTAGCCAAGAACAGATTCTATGTGTTGGAAGGCTAAAAAATTCAGTGGCATCCAGCTTTATGTAAGAAACATGCCCCATAGAAATCCTCCTGTTAGAACAGCTCCATTGCCAGCACTCTTGACATTGAATACTGTCTCCAGACCTTCCCTGCCCTCCTTCCCACCAGACCCACACAACCTTCACTCCTGATTTAGAAGACTGAACACTTTTCTTTAGGGATATTTTTAAAAGTTATGTCAAATGCTGGAGTTTCACGTTCTATAGGACAAGAGTGGGCCAGAGACTTCTGAAATAAGCCTAGAGGCTCTGTGAGCACGAACGTGCTCCATTGGTAAAATTAACCTTATTGAAATCCTTACCCAGTTGCCTAAATTGGAACTGGGGTGTGTACAGGGTCCAAATGGATAAGGCTTTCAGGATGCTAAAGTAACTAAATCACTGGTGCACGTGATTTCCTTCTGCAAAGTCCTCTAAAATGAGATAACCTTCCGAATATATAGATGGTCTTCCAAGACCTAATAATTCAAATGCTCAGTGAACAAAATAGGATAAATGCTTTTTTAAAATTTATTTCCCCTGTTTTCAGCACTGTGCACTGCCTGTGTCTGATGTCTAGAAGTAGTAATCTTGGGAATAAACTTTTGATCAGGAGCCAGAAATGCTGTCTGTGAAAATGAAATTCCCTTACATTGTCCTTGAGGGCAATAAACAATGTCACAGGAAGGAAAATATCAAAAGAAAACCTGGTGGAAAAGAGGATAAAGAGGTGTTAGGGATTAGGTAGTACAGCAATGTTAGTTTTGTAAAAGTTTTTTTTGCGGTACGCGGGCCTCTCACTGTTGTGGCCTCTCCCGTTGCGGAGCACAGGCTCCGGACGCGCAGGCTCAGCGGCCATGGCTCACGGGCCCAGCCGCTCCGCGGCATGTGGGATCTTCCCGGACCGGGGCACGAACCTGTTTCCCCTGCATAGGCAGGCGGACTTTCAACCACTACGCCACTAGGGAAGCCCTTTGTAAAAGTTTTTAATGGCTTGCTTCCTTAATAGAAAACCAGAGGATTTTTCAAGCTGAGCTAAAAATGAGAATATTTTTAGAAAAATACAGCGAGCGCTCGGAGTACAGACAATTTGTTACATCAACATTCAATCAAAATGTGTTGGATAGCAATGGATTATTTCCCCACATAAGGAGAGAGTAGGATAGAGTGCAATATTTAAAATACTGGGTGAGAAAATCCTGAGTGTGACTCTTTTCATGTACCCAAAAAGTGTTGAAAATAAAAAAATTAGAGCAGTAATTATTATGAGTGAAGCTCTGCCTGATGTCCTTGGTGTATCCCCATTTTCCTTCCGGAATTGGGTTGTTCTCCTAGATTAACTCCCCTACAGTTCTGTTTCTCATGCATAAAGTGAAGGGTTCGGAATAGATAGTCTCTGAGGCCCTGGCCAACCCTAACACTCTTTGGTTTTAAATCAACACATACGGGAAAAACATGTCAAATTTTATTACGTTTTCTGTTACATTCAAACATAGTAACAGCAGAAAAGATAGACAAAATATTTGCAAATGTTAGCAAAATATCTCTTTGCACAACACCTTCCCCAGCTGCTGTTCCAGGTTATAACTATTTGAAAAGGCTGTATGATGTTATCTGAAGACTTATGTAAATAAGAAGCCAAAAAGAAGTGTGGTTTGGCCCTTTAAATGCTATAGCAGTAGGCTACCCTTACAGGGAATTTAGGAATATGATAACAAATGATGGCCCACTTGTCATTTCTTGTTCCTTTCCTAGCTTGACTAACAAGTCACAAAGAATTGCAGGTAAGATAATTCTTGCCACCCTTTCTCTTGAGCCAGAGCAGATGTTAATACTTAAAGAGAAAGAACACTATGAGCCAAGAAGGGATAGTGTAAGGTCTAGGCACAGACTTTTGGGGATACCACTGATGGCCCTCTATCATCCACTCCACATTATTCTACCTCCTACCTCTGTTTGTCATAATGTTGCCATCCTTTTTCTTCCTCCCTTCCTCGTCATATGGTGCCCTCTCCATGCTTTCCTTCTCCTCCACCCAGTCACCAGTGGCCCTCATAAGGCATCACTTCACTCCAAGTCAACATACTAGAGATGTCTGACTATTAAAGATTGTATATTTAGAGTCCTGAGGGGGAATACTGTTAACCAGCAGTTCTGTGCTTGGGTAACCTATCATTCCAGTGAAATTAAAACATTTTTAGCAATAAAAATCTAAAAGAGTTTACTATAAACAGATAATCACAAAAAGAAATGAAAAAATATAATTCAGGAAGAAGAAAATAGAACGCATAAAAAAGGAGTAGAATGTAGGAAGCAATAATGAGCAAATAAGTTGGTAAAACCTTATAAATAAGCGCTGATTGTTTAAGAATAAACATGATTATTATGAGCAATTGGAGGATTAATTAAATAAAGGCAGAACTAGTATACTAGATAACAACATATAAAAAAGGAGGGCAAGACCTGAGTAAAGACATTCTAAGCTTACAGTATTATTTGGGAGGTGAGGATAGAGATTCATTTTGAACTTTCAAAGACAAGTAAGCATATTAAATATTTAAGGGTAACCACTAAAAGAACAGAAGTAGATATATAACTTAAACTAGTGAAGAGAGAAAAGGAAAAAGAAAAGAAACCTCATCTCTCTAAAAGAAGGACAAATAGAAAGAAAAATCATGATAGCATGAATAAAAGTAGAAATAAATCCAAGTATATCAGTGATTATAATAAAAGTAAATGGTCTATATATACCAGTTAAAAGATAGAGGTTGCTAAAAAGTATGTAACAAAATTAGGATATAAGTTCTTTATGAAATATACCTAAAACATAAAAGTTTAGAATAATTAGGACATAAAAGATATACAAAGCAATATTTTTTTAAAAGTATGCTAGTTTATCTACATTAATATCAGGCAAAAATAATTTAAGTCGAAACATAAAGTTGGATCATTGTGTATTGATAAAAGGGCCATTCATTAGGAAGATGTAACAATTCAAAATATGTATGTATCTAACCTCATAGTCACAAATATATACAGCAAAAGTTGGTCAAACACAAAGATAAATGAATAAACCTATTAATATATGTCGATCATTGATAGGTCAGGCCGACAAAAAGAAGTAAGGATAAAGAAAACAAAAATACACAATTAACAAGCTGTAAGATGGCCAAAGGCCATCGTAAGTTTAGAAATTAAAAATTAACATCTTTCATGGATTATTTTATGGATTAAATATGTTATGAGTTATATTTTACGGATTAAATACAAATTTACTTTATGGATGAAAGAATAAATTATACTCAATATTAAATATTTAGAACTGACTAAAAATATATTACATGTCAGATATATGTGAAATATAGTTAAAACAGTAAAGGGAAGTTTATGACCTAAAATGCATACCTTAGAAAAGAAGAAAGATTGAAAAGAGCCAAAGTTAATGAATCAGAAAACAATGAAACAGGGACTTCCCTGGTGGCGCAGTGGTTAAGAATCCATCTGCCAATTCAGGGGACAGAGGTTTGAGCCCTGGTCTGGGAAGATCTCACATGCTGCTGAGCAACGAAGCCTGTGTGCCACAACTACTGAGCCTGCGCTCTAGAGCCTGCATGCCACAACTACTGAGCCCGCATGCCGCAACTGCTGAAGCCTGTGCACCTAGACCCTGTGCTGTGCAACAAGAGAAGCCACCACAATGAGAAGCCCGCACACCACAACGAAGAGTAGCCCCCGCTTGACGCAGCTAGAGAAAGCCCGTGTGCAGCAATGAAGACCCAACACAGCCAAAAATAAAATAAATAAATAAAATTTAAAAAAAGAAAATGAAACAATAAATAAGATCTTTAGACAGAAATATAGACACAGATGTACAGAACAAACGTATGGACACCAAAGGGGGAAAGTGGCGGAGGGATGGGGGGGGTGGTTGTGGGATGAACTGGGAGATTGGGATTTACATGTATATACTAATATGTATAAAATAGATAACTAATAAGAACCTGCTGTATAAAAAAATAAATAGGGCTTCCCTGGTGGCGCAGTGGTTGAGAGTCCGCCTGCCAATGCAGGGGACCCAGGTTCGTGCTCCGGTCCAGGAAGATGCCACATGCCACGGAGCGGCTAGGCCCATGAGCCATGGCCGCTGAGCCTGCGTGTCCGGAGCCTGTGCTCTGCAACGGGAGAGGCCACAACAGTGAGAGGCCCACATACCGCAAAAATAAATAAATAAATAAATAAATAAATAAATAAAATTTAAAAAATCCAATTCTAAATGATTACTGGATTAAAGAAAACTTTATAATAAAAACTAGAGAATACTAAGAAATGATAAATAAATTATTACATATTAAAAAAAGATCTATAAAACCTAAAAACAGTTATTTGAAAAGACCTCTGAATGAGATAAAAATCTAGCAAAAGTAATTACATAAAAATGATGACACAAATTTTAAAAATACTAGAAATGAAAAGAACATAATTACAGAGTGCAGGTTTTTATTCAGAAGAAAAAGCTGAACTATTTTGTGCCAGAAATTTAAAACCTAAATTAAAGACTTCCTAGAAAATAATATAAGTTGCCAAAACAGGAGCTAGTAGAAATAGAAAACCTGAATAAACTATACCCAGTATCCCAATTAAATTAGTCATTTAAAAATCATCCTTTCCTAAAACTTTTTTTATTGAGGTATAGTTTACATGCAGTAAATTTTGCCCTTTTTCGTGTACAGTTCTATGAGTTTTGGTAATTAAGTATAGAAATGTAAACCCCACCACAATTAATTCATAATGCAGTTTTATTGCCCTTAAAAACTTCCCTCATGCCCTTTTGTAGACAACTCTTTCTCCTACCCTAGGCCCCAGTAACAGCTGATTTGTCTTCTGTCCTCATAGTTTTGTCCTTTCCAGAATGTTACATAAATAGGATCAGAAAGTGTGTAGCCTTTTGAGAATGTATTCAGATTCATCCCTGTTATGATGTGTGCCAGTAATTCGTTCTTTTTTCCTGTGAGCAATTTTCCGTTGCGTGGATATGCCGCAGTGTATTCATCAAACCAGTTGGAGGGCTTTTGGGGTTATTTTCTAGTTTCTGACAGTTATGTATAAACATATTTTTATTTCACCCAGGTAAATAACTGGGAGTGAGGTTGCTGAGTCATATGGTAAGGGTATGCTTAATTTTATAAGGTATTGCCACACTGGTTTCCAAAGTGGCTGTACCATTTTGCATTCCTGTTAACAAAGTAATGAGTTCTAGTTGCTTTGCCTTCTCACCAACACTTGGTATTGTCCATTCTTTTCCTTTAGCCATTCTACTAAGGTATGAGTGGCATCTCACTGTGGTTTAAATTTGCATTTCCCTAATGATTAATGATGTTGAGAGTCTTCTCATGTATTTACTTGCCATTTTTATATCTGTGTTTAAATCTTTTGACCATTTTTTTAAACTGGGTTGTTTGTTTTTCTGTTACTGAGTTTTCAGACTGCTTTATATATTCTGGATAAAAATTACAGTAGTTTAAAATCACCCTTCTTTAAAAAAGAAAAGAAAAGAAAGAAAGAAAATATAGGCCTGGGTGATAATTTAGATAAATTCTACCCAACTGTCAAGGAACAACTGCAAATTACATATCCCAGACCACAGAAAGTGCGAGAAAGCTTCCCAATCATTTTATGGTGTAACCACAATGCCAAAAACACATTGTGAGAAAGGAAAATTTGTAGATCAATTTTACTTGCGAACATAGAATAAATACTATCAAACTAAATCCAGTAAGTGGGGAAAATATGTCCAGTTGGGGTTTATCCATCCAAGCATGGGGTTAACATTAGAACATGTATTCATGTAATTTACCATATGACCATGTTAAGGAGAAAATCCTATAATTATCTCAAAAGAAGCAAAAGCATTTGATGAAATTTAATATCCATTCATGATATTAAAGAGAGATAAAAAGGTAGCACATTACAAATAAAAGCAGGCTTCTTTAACCTGGTGAAGGGTACCTACAAAACACACCACACTAATGGTGAAATATTGGAAACATTCTTTCTGATGATAGCTAAAAGAGAAGAATGTTCACTCTCGCTACTTCTGTTTAACCTAGTCTGGAGGTCCTTCCTAGAGAAATGAGATATGATGATTTCTACATAGAGAATCTATGTGCAAGAGAATCTGTAGAGAACTTAGAACTAATATGGAAGATTTGGCAAAATTGCTGAATATAAGATTAATATATGTGTATTTTTATATTGATATATATATGTGTATATATATATTGATATGTATACGTGTATATATATTGATATGTATACGTGTCTATATATTGGTATGTATACGTGTATATATATTGATATGTATACGTGTATATATATATTGATATGTATACGTGTATATATATATTGATATGTATACGTGTATATATATAATCAATAGAGGTCATATATATCAGCTAAAAGTAATAACAAAACATAACGATAATTTTTAGAGATTCTATTCTTGACAGCCCAAAAAAACCACTGGGAGCTGTGATTCTGGTTTATATAGTTGATTCTCCATTTCACCCCTAAAGGACCTGAATCTTCTGACTTCTTTACAAATACGTTTCCTGGTTCTATCCTCTGTATGTGTATATCTTGGTTCCTTTAATTTTATTCCTAAATCTTTATAAATAATTACTATGTTTCAGGCACTCACTTTTATCCAGCACCCATTTAGCAGGTTTGCTTTTTTAGATCTGGATAAGTTCCTCCCTGTGTCTGCTCTCCATTGCCTTCTAAACATGGATTAAATAGTCTTTGGTTCGACCCTACTCTCTGTATAACATTCTTTCCTCCCAAACTTTGCCCACCTTTGATTCTGAGCCTTTTGGATATCATAAAATTGTCCCCCCAGTAATCCTGAAAAAGGCCTTCTGAAGTCAGCTTCAACATTTAAATGACTCCCTCGTCTGCAGGAGGACAGAGGATGCAATGTAATACACAGTAAAACAGTTCCTCATGTGCTCTCAGGGCTGGGACAGTGTGACACTATTCAACTCTGTATCCTCTGAGCCTAACAGAGACTCTGGCAAAAACAGGGTGCCAATTATATTTTTAAATATACAGAACTTCAGAGGACCAGAAAACAGAGTGATTTATTTTAGATTATCCACAAGCAGGTAGGAAGGTGCTGCTTCATCCCCCCTCTCTCCTTTACCTTTGCTGTCATTGTTCAGTCATAAAGTGACTTCCAAGTAGAGTCCTCCACTGTGAGTTGTCAGGTCTGGAGAAGAGTACAAACACAGTCGCCCTCCCCCTTGGCCCTTGGCTTGACTCCTTCTCTTCCCACATTAGGCCCATCCCCCCACCACGAGGAGCCTCTGGGGCACAGGTGTGGACACCCACCAGAACACCTGCCCAAGATCCATCTTCTTGAAAGTCTTGGCCGTCTAGGCAAAGAATTAAATGGTCCCAAGTACCCAATACCCAGAATATGGTTTAAAAGGGGATGCAGACTTCAGGTGGGCAGACTCCCCTGGCCAAGACATCTTACCTGTATGGAGGGGCAGAGTTGAGGGCAGGTCTCCTTGGGTACCAGGCTTAGGACAGGCTTTCTCTGCTTCCTGAATCAGGCATAGATCAGCTTGTTTCCTGAAGAATTCTGGCTCAACATACTGTCATCTTTTTAGGTATAATCATAACATGTAAGAACTTGAAAAGACCTTTGAAGTCATCTTATCTGAACTTTTCATCAACTGAGGAAACCAAGGCCAGAGAAATGAACTGACTTGCCAGCAACAGTCATACAATGGGGTCAGCACTAAATAAGTAATAGAAAACCAGGTCTCCAGGTTCCAGATGGTATTTCTCATTCCTATCCTTCTAGCTGTGTCTTCAGTGCCTATGACTGTAGTTCCAGAATGCTTTGGCAAACTATGTTGCTAGAGAATAAAACTGGCAAATTGTAACCACAGTGGAATGAACGCATGTGGGGAGGGCAGGGGAAAATGAACCCACATGCCCTGCAGCATCGACATAATTTAGGTTTCTCCTAATTGTGAAATAGGAGATGAATGGGATATGTCTTTTAGAATCAGATGAATGGACTATGTCTTTTAGAATCAGAAGTGGGCACCAGTGGACTTTCAGATAGGTTGTAATGCTGGAAGCCAAGTAATGCAACGGAAGGGAGTAGCACTGCATTGTTGGCTTCTTTTAAAATCCATTTTTATCCCTTCAAAGGTCCCTCTGGAGTAGCATCCCCAAGACAACTATGCTGGATCCAACTTGGCATCATAGGTCAGCCATTGCTCAGCCTTGAACGCTATAGCTGTGGTTCACTGAGGGTATTCTTTAGTCAAGTGAGATAAGAAGGAGGAACATAGCTTGGGTCTCTTTTCATTTATATATTATTTGTTCTTTCAACAAATATTTATTGAATACTTTGTATGTACTAGATCGTGTGTTAGGTAATAGGAATGTAGAGGTGAACAAGGCAGATATAGTCCCTGCTCTTAAGTAGCTTCCAGTCTAATGAGGAGAATTATATGAGATCTTCAAGAGGGAAAGGAAGTGTGTGAAAAAGCTAAACCAAGATTCGAGAAGCGCCTGGTAGAGCAAGAAACAAAAAGGAATTCTACGTCTGTGAGTCTGTGTCTGTTTTGTAAATAAATTGATTTGTATTATTTTTTTAGATTCCCCATATAAGTGATATCATATGATATCTGTCTTTCTCTGCCTGACTTACTTCACTTAGTATGATAATCTGTAGGTCTATCCATGTTGCTGCAAATGGCAATATTTCATCCTTCTTTATGGCCGAGTAATATTCCACTCTCTATCTATACCACATCTTCTTTATCCATTCATCTGTAGATAGACATTTAGGTTGCTTCCATGTCTTGTGGTTACCAAAGGGGAAAGGGGAGGGGGATGGATAAATAGGAGTGTGGGATTAATAGATACACACCACTATATATAAAATAAACAAGGATTTACTTTATAGCACATAGGACTATATTCAGTAACCTGTAATAACCTATAATGGAAAAGAATCTGAAGCTGTATACCTGAAACTAACACAATACTGTAAATCAACTGTAGCTTAATAAATAAAATAAAATTATAAGGAGAGAGAGAGAAAAGGAAGGAAAGAAGGAACAGTTGAATGAACGAACGAACTCTGCCTGTTAGCAAGCGGTGGTGGAGATGCTAGATGCTTTGCCGCTGAACATGGCAAATGTTTTTCACCTTCATTGAGAACATGGTGAACTACAGCCTGAGAGACTCACAGGGAGAATAACATTTCCATATTTCAAAAGGTTTTAGAATAGGAAACAGATGTCTAGAGGAGATTATGGAATATTCTTATCTGACGAACTTTAAAATAGACCCAGTAGCCTAGAGTGGTTTAGCCAGGATCTTGTTTGTGTCTCTGAGTGATGAATTTGGGAAACCCCTCAGGGTCAGTCCAAGCTTGATTTACCTTTATATGGTTGACAGAGTGATTGATGATAATGAGCAATATGTATCTACTTTGTTATTTAGAAACTGGCAGTTAGGGGTGCTGGAAACTGTTGTGAGATTTCTGTGAGCTCTGGTGAGGTATAAATAAATCAAAAGCACCTAGTTTTTTATTATGCTTACTTCTTAGTGCATTAATATGAATTACAAAGAGGAGGTGTCTTCTGAGCCAGCCACGTGGTTTTATGTGTATATATTTTTTACAATAGTTTAAAAATGTTAGTATTTAGCTATATTTAGCCAGAAGAATACCAAATGTATCCAAGTCCATAAATGAAGAGTGAAGTTAAAAGTTATGTGAAAAAACAATGTTTCCAATTATTAGAAATGTTCAATACCTGATTGTTATCATCATTCCTTCACCTTATCACTATTATTGCTGTTCCAGCCAGCATGCCACACCAAGCACTATGACAGGAAAATTGCAGCCATGTTCCATATTTTAGGCCAATTTCGTTAGTAACTATACCCTCAGCACTGATTTGTCCAACTTAGCGCAAATAAGACACTAAGATAACAAACTGAAAACAGGAGCCTCCGTGCCTTAAATTAATTCAGTTTTGACTAAAATTGGTGTTTCAGTCTGTATCATTGGGTTTTAGTCAGGTTCTTTTGTTAATACTACATTGATGAAAAGCACTGCTGTTAGGCAAAGACAAAAAAAAAAAAAAAAAAAACCAACCATGGACTGAAAACCAGAATGGAAGTTAAAATAGTCCAGTAAATAGGCTTGGGAGCAGGGCTGAATCTGTTTGTGAAGAGCCATTCTTCCAACAGGGTCTGCTGTTTTTATTTTAGGTTAAAGTTAGCTGAGCAAACTTTCCATTTTAAAATTAAAACATATTATCTGCATCCTACTTTTTTCCATAATTGTATTTTTTTAAATGGTAATGCATCTTCATGGTTTAGAGGAGGGAGCCAGGATATAGGCAAGGAACCCAGAAAAAAGGCTAAAGATAAGAGAGATGGAAGCACCAAACTGATAAGTGTTTTTGAGAACACAAATCAACTACAAAGTTTTGACACAGATGGGAGGATAAAATTCTGTACATTTGGTTACACTCCTGTACCACAAAGGTCTGCAGCATTATTTCATCCCTTCTTTCTCCTTGGTATGGACTAAATGTTGTGTCCCCCAAATTCATATGTTGAAGTCCTAAAACAAGAAAATAAAGGACAGAACATATTATCTTTCAGTGTGAGTGATTTAAATTATGTGTCGATGGTAGATCTCATCACCATCCTTGACACTTTCTCTGGCTCACTTTTCGGGTTGCTCTGCTAGGTCTACAGGATGGAAGTAGAACAGGCATGGTCTCTGCCTTCCTTGGGTTTTGGTTTATTTTAGTCATTGAATAAAGAAAATGTGTGTTATAGGATCTCCAGAATATCCTGACTCTGGAGTGGCATTCCTATGCAGGAATAAAGAGACTGAAAAAATAAACCTACCCACAATGGGAAGGTCATCCAAAGATTTATGTGCATGAAGGATGAAGGTGGAGAGTGGATGGAGAGAGATGACCTTGAACTTACTTTGGAAATGTACTTGATACTAAACTTTAACAGTTCAAGTGGATTATTTTGAAACTTTCTGTTAGATCAAAGACTCGTAAAACTAACTGGATGACTTATCAAAAAGAAGACTTGGGTTTTGATCTATTGGCTTATCTCATTTCATGTCTGTGTGTCAAGTCATGTAAGTAGAAGAAATTGAGTGGATAGGAACAATTAGTTTTTGAAACTCAGAAGGTAGAAGGGAGATCTCTTTTGATCTGTGTCTTTTTTTTTTCTAACTACATGCCTTCCGATAGCTAGAGTCTGAAATAATCACAACTGGGGATGACATTCTTTTCCTTTGTGCTCCTTAGTTTTTCAAACTCATCCCCACAAATGATGGGAACTTTTGAGTTTTTTATGCCACTCCACAGTCAGCCAGTGTATTAGGCCACCTACAGAGGTTAAAATGAGAGTCTTTCTAACCCACACTTTTATTTCCCTCTTTATCCCAACATGCTTTCCTGGATAGAAATCAAGTTGATAAATTAAAGAAATAAATGGGACCGTGTCTTCTCCACTCCCCTGGTATTAATTCTGTTATCCTAAGAGTAAATAAGTGATGGGCTCATTCACAAGACTCTAAAGGTAAAAGAGAAATTCCTCTTCTGATTAGAGATTAAACTAATGCTTCAGATCCTTCAAGTACACAGCCTAATTAGAAACGGTTGGACAGCCCTTAGAAAGCAGAGCATGGGGAGGGAAGGCTGCTTATGTATGCGTCATCATTTTTACTCTTCAAACATAGGGAAATCCTATTTGGGGAAAGCAAATCAAATGACACTGGGTGCAAATTAATATTAGTAGTTAGACTTGTGAGGTTGCAGACATTATAAAAAAGATATGCACTGCAAGAAAAAGAGCAAGTGAAAGACCGAGGACATGACAAAACCCAGCTAGTGCAGAAACGTCAGTGATCTTCATTTTTCATTTGTTTCTAAAATATTTGGATTTGGGGTATAAATCAGTGTTTTGACAGATTTGTTTATTAAGCGTAGCTTTTTGTATTACTTTCAGGGAAGGGCTCCAGATATACAGGTGCCAGGAGACATAACAAGTAGATTGGATATATTCTGTGAATAGTTTCACGAGGCATGTAGTTTCTCCCTGCTGTCATGCACGACTTCTCGAATAGTGAAAAGCTCTTTTATTTATTTTTTAAATCTATGCTTGAATTTGTCTTCTTTGGATAGATTTCTAGACGGCAATTATTGGATCAAAGGTCATACAGTTTAAAAAAAAATGTTTCCTTCATTTGCACTTTTCCAGTCTATTTTATTTTAATTAATTGATTAATTATTTCATTCATTCATTTTGGCCTTGACACAAGGCATGTGGGATCTTAGTTCTCCGACCAGGGAGCGAACCTGTGCTCCCTGCATTGGAAGCATGGAGTCTGTTAACTGCTGGACCACTAGGGAGGTCTTGTGAAAAAGTCTTTTATTTATTTTTAAAATTTTTAAAAAATATTTTAGACATTCAAATAAAGTATTTGGGTTTTTAAAAATGTAAATTTATTTATTTTTGGCTGCGTTGGGTCTTCATTGTGGTGCGCGGGCTCCTCATTGCCGTGGCTCCTCTTGTTGCAGAGCATGGGCTCTAGGCACGCAGGCTTCGATAGTTGTGGCACACGGGCTTAGTTGCTCCGCGGCATGTGGGATCTTCCCGGACCAGGGCTCGAACCCGTGTCTCCTGCATTGGCAGGTGGATTCTTAACCACTGTGCCACCAGGGAAGCCCGAAAAGGTCTTTCATTGCATCTGTGCTCCACAGGAAAAAAACAAAGGTGGTAGAGAAAGGCAGGGTAGTATAAGTTTTAGATGCGTAGGGAAGAGCTAATCTGATGTTTCAAAGACTCAGCCTGTTGGTTGCCATAAGCATTCATAATTGGAAACTGTGTTTCCCATCAATGCAAATTTAGACAAGTCAGGCATACACTAATTTTCCAGAACAAAGTTAGCTCCTTGCAACCCACAAGGCTGCAGATAGGGTCAGTTTGAGTTTCCTTGAGTTCTGCTGGTATTCTGGTTAAGGAATGCTGTTTCTAAATCTCCAAATGGTCTACTGGATTTTGTTTTATGTTTTCCATGCAGAATGGGAAGCATTGCACCAGTTAAAGAGGGGTTTGTTTCTAAGAAAATATTATCCAGGCTGAGGCAAATTAATCTATGGCTTGCCCTCCATGATCCTTTCCCCCCGTCCTTACCACTTCCAAACCCTGCAGCCTTCTTCACCTCCTGCCCAGCTGCCACTAGGAACAATGTAAAGCAGTGATTGTACTCTAAGATAATTCATTGAGGGCTAATTTATTGTTATTTTTATGTTTTATCATGAGTCACTTGTAGTAAAATTCTGAGATTTAATTTCCTTGGTTGTAGAGCAACAGAAAGTTATTTTACTTTTGAGCCGTACAAAACCAGAAAGCTTTAAGGCAACTGGCTTAAAACTGAAGAATGTCCCTCATGCCCTGGCTAGCTGGCTAGAATGGGCACTGAGTAGTTCATAACCAGATTCACATCCAACCACAGCAGAACGCCTCCCTGTAAGCCCAGCAGCCTCACTGTGGCTTCAGTGCCACTCGGCAACCCTATTGCGTTTCTCTAGTATGTCCATGGTCCCGTTGTCCTTAGTGACTCATCCTTCCTCGAGTATCTCAGTGCCTCCCTGCTCATATTCCCATCCCTGCTCCTAACCCCCTACTCTCGTCTCCTGGATGCAGTTTTACCTTCTGAGCCTAATACAGAGAATGGTAGCCCTCAGCGCGGGATGCTCCCAACTTCCCACTGTCTAATCTACCTGTTCTCTGCGTTGTCCTGTTGTGATAAAAGAAACATGCCTTTACCTTTTAAATTTCTTTTCTTCTTCTTCTTATCTTTTGACTATGCCGTGCGGCATGCAGGATCTTAGGTCCCTGCCTAGGGATCAAACCCGCGCCCCCTGCATGGGAAGCGTGGAGTCTTAACCACTGGGCTGCCAGGGAAGTTCCCCTTTACCTTTTAAAGAACTGTCTGGATACTAGTCTCCCATGTAGTCAGTATCTTCCTTCATCTCCTTTCTCTCCTAGGAGTCACGTTTCATTTATTGCTGGATCTTTCCCTTAGCCAGTCAAAGATGCTTCAGCACCTCACATTTAGAATGCTCTCCCTTGACCCTGTAGCTACCAGTGCAGGCATTTTCCCTCTCATGGCTGAACTTCTGGAGTTGCTCCCTGCTTTTCTGAAGCTGCTCTTTAAAGGGTTCACACCATCCATGTTGCTCCTTCTAAGCTCTCTTCTACCTTAACATCCCAAAGACATTTCTCCAGTTGACCCATCCCTCCTTTTTAATGTCCTTTTCTCTTGGCTTCTGTTTCATTGCATTTTCTTGCTTTTCCTTCTCTCTCCCTGACCACTCCTCCATGTGTTCCCAGTCCTTCGCTGCTACAGCCCCTGTGGGTTTGTTTCTGAGCCATCACCTTCTTGTACTTCCTTTCTAGAGGATTTTGATCACACATATGGCTGCAGGTACATGCTGACAAAACCCAAGTTTATATTTCCAGATTTTTTTCTAAGCTCCAGACTCATACTTGATATCTCCTCTGTGTCTCATGAGGACATCAGATTTGTTACCGAGTCTAAGCTCATACTGCTCGCCACAGGACAGGTCAGTAAGTTGGGAGATGAGGTGTTGGGGCAAGGAGTAGCGACTTTCTTCAGAAAGCCAGGAGACCGAGAGGATGGCGGACTAGTGTCCCAAAGAACCATTTTACCTGAATTCAGGCTGCTGCTTATACTAAAAGGAGACGGGGTGTGGTTAGTTGCTGCAAACTTCTTGGTGCTGGAAACCTTTGTTCTTGCAGCTATCCATGTGGGTCCGGTCACAATGTGCCTATAAACCTCCAAGACAAATGTTCTCTGTTCTGCAACTTTTAATCTCTATATGAATGGAAAAGTGTTATACATTTAAAGGTCAGAGCCTTGAGAATGGGTTGTCCTGTATATTTCAAGCTATAGGCAACATTCTTAATTGTAGCAAAAGTAATAGAATATAAAGGTTAAAGTAAAAGAAACAGATCCAGTATGGAATTAGAATTAGATTTGTTCTTCCCTATTACAAATTCAGTATGACCACAATCACCTTCATCATCCCTCTCCCAAACCTGATCTTCCTTCTGTGTTTCTGTCCTGCATTGACTCTTACTCAGGATATACACAGAGAGCGATTCTGAACACCTACTTGTCTACCACCTCTCACATTGTCAATCTCGAAATCCTGTTAATTTCAGCTCCTATTTATTTAAAGGTCATGTTCACTTTTTTCTAGTTCCAATTACTCCTTCCTAGGTCAACTACTATGTTATCTGTCTGGAATTTCACAATAGCCTCTGATGGTCTTTTCTACATACGCTTTGGCATTCTGCAATCATGTCTCTGCCCTCTAGCAACAGTGATGACATAAAAGTGAAAACCTGGTCATATTCCCTCTTTAAGACATTTTGGTAGCTTCCAGTACACTTATAGAGTCCAGAGTTCTTGGCGTGGCCAGAAGGCCCTGCTTGAGCTAGCCGTACCTGCAAGCCTTCTGCACTCCCTGCCACCCTTCCCTGGCCCCATTGCTCCAGCCACACAGCCTACCCTGTGCTCATTGTTCCTACTCCACTGCCTTGGCACACACCTTCCCAGTCTTCATCTGAATGAATCTTACATATTCCTTCAGTCTTGTCTCATGTCCCTTGTTCAGATATCCTCCAATTCAAATCAGGCACCACTGTCACAGCTCTTCATCATACATTTTTGTTTCCATAGAAATTTTTCAATTTACAGTCATATGTCTCCTCAGCTGATGACCTAACATTTGTAACCCCCAGTAAACTGCAAGCTATAGGCCCTCTGACTGTTCAGTCCTAGATGCTCCTGGCATAGGGTAGGTGCCCAATGAGAGTTGTTGAATGAATCAGTGGTGAGTGATGAATAGAAACGCACACCCCACCCCCGGAACTGAACTAGACGCCGGGGGCTCACACTGGCGCCTTTGGTGCTGCTGGTGATGGGACGAGCCCGGTTCCCATGGTGCTGCATCTGAGGCATATTAATGAGTGTTCCTGCGTCTCATCAAAAATCACTCCTAATGGAGATATTCTGTTTTTATAAACATGTGAGCCCTTTTACCTTCTGCCTTTAACACCTTTAAGAATTTCTAAATAGACATGAAAGATAACTTATCTGCTAAAATCCAAACATAGTTATATGGGCCCAGTAAAATGGCATTAAGTTGGAATGTTTCAACAAGAGCTATTCATGCTTAAACACATTTTTCAGCTTTAACTTTACCACGATAGTACATAGGTTTTTTTTTTTTTAATTGGGAAAAGAAATAAAATACACATTTGAAAATTAGCACCTGCCCCAAAGAAAGTCCTCTATAATTTCTAAGTGTTATGGAAGAGGGTAAATCAGGAAGGGTGGCTGATTTAATGTCACAGCCAGGGTTAGGTCTACTTTACTTGACTGCATAATAATCAGGAATATTTAAACAAGCAAACACTGTGCTGTAAAATCCTGGTGGTGAGGGAAGGAATAATAGAAATAAAATTAAGAAAAGGAAGAAAAGGAAACAAATGCAGAAGACTGAAGCCCCTGGCCATAGCACTACACCCAAGGCCGCTCACCAGCAGAATATTTCATATTCTCTTGATTAAGCAAGGTTGTGAAAATTTCACATTGTTTCTGTTCTGAATCTATTTTTAACCTGTCTCATTTAATACAAACAATTCAGTCAAGATACAGCTTGAAACATCTGAACAGTCACGTTATTCCAAGAGCCTAAGATTTCTAAAATATTTTTCTCGGATTTGCAAAAAAAGAACTACTAGCCTCAGAGACCTGGCCAACAGTTTAATTCTCAACCCTGAAACCTAATGACTTGTCTGCCTATGGTAGATACATCACAAAACTATGGAGACACGCTATTCTGTAAATCATTGGAGAAAAATTCTTTTTTCAGCTCTGCCTACTTACCTTCAAAATTCTGTGTCCCTGTACCCTAGCCCCACATTTATGCACTTTGTATATATTTATTGATTCCTCTTCTACCCTATAATGGCACTCTTGATGTTCTTATTTCTCAGCTTCTTAAATCCCAAATTGTGAACTGGCTGGTTGGTTGGTATTTTAGCGTCATGGTCCTTAACACAGTATGTGATTATCAGCTTCGGGAAACCCTCTGTAGGTTGAACTCATAAATTGACAAGCACTTACTGTGCAGCTATGAGTTTTAAATGAGGACTCTGCAGGTGATAAGATGCTTGAGCCCTGTTCATACCTCCCCAGTTACTTAACAAGGCTCAGGTCACTGGGATAAAGGGTAGAGAGAAGAGGTGAAGAGGTGCCCCCAGATTGCAATTGCAATGGTTCTAGCTTGGTTAGCCCAGTTCCTCTCAAACTTTAATGTACATCTGAATCTTTTGAAGATCTTGTTAAAACTCATGTTCCTGGACTTCACCACCCCGCAACCCTCCAAAGACTCTAACTCAGTAAATCCCACATAAGGGCCCATATATTGTCATCTCTAAAAGCTTCCAGGTGATGCTGCTACCGGTGCTCTGATCACACTTTGAGTAGAACTGGTTTCGTCTGGCCAACAGCAGCAGCAGCGGACACATGATTTTCCTCCCTCCATCCTTTTGCCACTTTTGCAACCCATCTGTGCTCACAGAGGAGGAGTAATAGCTGAGAAAACATAGGAGAACCTCTAGTGATGTAACTCCCAGAGCTGTGTGGTCAGAATATGGTGGGCATGGAACTTCGAACAATGTATTGCGTAGTGATGGTATTTCACCATTGGTCCAAGCAGCACCCACACTGACCATGTGGAAACGACATTGTACATCCAGATGCAGAAAGTATGTTGCCAGAATCTGAATATGTGGGAAAGGACAAGACATCTCTGAAGAGATTAAAACAGGAGCTTAACTTTTGCAATAGGAATGCCAGTCACAAACTTAATGGTAAGGCTCAACTGTGCGGCTTAAAATCAACACAGAGCTCTCGACCCAGTGGAGGCCCACCGTATCCTTGGAGGAGCTTCTTTGGGGGAGACAGATGCTTGGATTGCTGAGTTTCCCTGGAGGGTTCTTGCTGCCCATGGGTTAACACCCCCACTTTCAAAGAGGTCCTGCTGGACATCCACTTTCTAGATATCCCAGAGAGCCTCTGAAAAGGCTTTCCTTACCAGCTTGTCAAAATTGGGCTAACTGGGAAAACATTGGTATTGCTCGTTGACCCAGAGCTGCGCCTCTGCAATTAGAATAGCACTTTCTTTTGTTTTCCCTGAGGGTGAAGCAGTTGCCAAGTATTTAACAAGCAGCTTCTAATAAGCCCCATGCAAGGAGCTATGGATCGGGCTGGGGGAGAGGCAAGTACAATTAAGTTTCAGGCTAATCATCACAATTCAACATTGACTGACTTGTTCCAGAGATTCATTAAAACCGCTCTCCTTGGCTTGGAGTATGGGAGTTTCTGCGTTTGTTGGAACGGGTCATCTACAGTGTGAAAAACCATGGTTCAGCAGTTTGGAATATTTTCTTATTCTCAAAGATCAAAAATGAAATGAATAAAAATCGTAGCTCTCCACAGTAGGTTTTGTAATTAGAACTGAAAGACAGGGAGAATATTAGTATTTAACAGCATTGTTTGTGAATTCACAGCAGTTACACTAAGAAGTATGTGTATTTTTTGTCTTTTTTATTTTTTTGGCTTGGAAACATTGCAGAGCAACCAGAGCTGTTGCCACATCAGTTGTAGATGTCTGGATAGATTGAGTGCAAACTTGAGGATGTACAGAATTGGGTTGGAGGGGGAAAAAATTGTTTCTATATGTATACTTGCATTTAGCAGCAAAAACTTATTTTGAAAAGTTCACAAAACATCCTGGGGTGATAGCAATGTATACAACCTGGACAATGTAATTGATGTTTCATTATATATTACTCATAAGCAAACCATGCCTTTTAAAGTAATCTCTAAAGTGACAGATGGATGGACACCCACTGCCTAGTTTTTGGCCAGTCAGCCTCTATCCAGGAAGGTTGCTCACTAAAGGAGCTCACGACCTTAGCTTCACTCTGCAGAGTAAGGCAGTCCAAACTGTGCTATTTTATTTCTTCATGGAGTGGCTCAACCTGTCCAGGCTCAGATGTGATTGGAATTCATTTTATGATACTATCAAAACAAAAAAAACATAAATTTCTACTTACTCCTGCCTACTAAGGTTTATCATACATATGGCTTGGAAACATTCTAAATAAATTACTTTGCCCTGTTGGAAAAAGTGCCATGCTGTTCATTTTATTGCTCTTCTGGCAAGTATATTAGTGTTAAGCTCTCGGTCTGATTGGAGGCATAGTCGAAATTAGATGTGACCACTGCAGAATACGAGCTCTGTAGCAGCTTTAGATACAGGATAGCATCTGAGTTCTTTTCCAAGGAAAAACAGGAGAGATGCAGACACAACCCTACCAGCGGTTGGTTCATTGTTGCGAGAATTTGCAAATACTTTCCACAAAGTTTGAAGGGTGATTATATTACTTTTATAATAAGAAATTGTAGTAAAAATAACAAGTGATACAATTTGTAGGACTACCATTATTTCACTGACACCCCAGTACCTGTAGTAGCTTCTTAAAATGAACTTTTCTCTTTCTAGAACCAGCTGAACTTGTAAAAAATGTCAGAATGTTAATATGGGGTAGAAATGTTTCTTTGTTTTGAACTTTTAATTTTGAACTAATTTTAGGCTTGCAGAAAAGTTGCAAAAATAGCACACCTACAGAGCTTCCTTGTATCCTGAACCTTGCTTTACTTAATGTTGGCATCTTATATAACCATAGTCCATGATCCAGGACAGGGTATTAACATTGGTATCATATTATCAACCAAACTACAGTTTATTCAAATTCCATCTGTTCTTCCATGAATTTATTTTTTCTTTTATGGATTTTTTTCTTTTCTAGGCCCTCAAGTTGAATTGAGCTGCTGTTTCTCTTTAGCCTCCTGTAACCTATAACACTTCATTCGTCTTTCTCATAAAAATGTTTTGTAGATTTTTTTGTGCATTTGGTGAAATATATGTGGGAAGATCATGTGTGAGTTTTGGGGGGTGGGTATGATAGTTGAATAGGAAACACTTGAACTCCTTGTTTGCTTGAACAAAAATATTCCAGAGGCCTTTCCAATACATTAATGATATATGATGACTTAGTTTTATTCAATAAACTTTACTAATTCAGATTAATTTTTTAAAAGCCACCAAGATTTGGTTAAAAAACAAAGGTTGAATTTGAATTTTAAAATATAGTAAAAATAGATTGGGTTTCATTTCGTTAGTTTTAGAAAACTCTAAATTGATGTAGATTTTTCATTCTAACTGTGGTCTAGGAGATATTATTACCTGTAAGGCCAGTTTATAATTAGCGTAAGTATTATTTGTATGTAGTAGCTTATTTCAGCTTCAAAAAATAATTTTATTCCTTAAATATTCTCCCTGAGAAGGATCTTACCTTTGTTTTTTTAATTATAAAAAATGTTGGCTAAGCAGAGATAAACCACAATCAGAATCTTGCCCATATTCTATAAATTTCAAATTAGTGATTCAAATTAATAGGTTTTTATCATATAAAAACTTAAAGTTGTTACTAAAATATGATTTTGGTGAGCAGTTGAACCATTTATAAACTAATCTATTCATCTTAGTACCTTGGTCCTCAGCCTGTTTTCTCCCAGCACACAGTATACACGAGGGTTATGAACGTAGTCCCGTGGGTAAAAATTTCAGGAAGTCTCGATGCTGCACCTCTTCTTGTAAATGACTGTTGAATGGATATACACACATGCCCCAGTTCCACAAACATCGTTTTATTCTTCCATTCTGTTCCAACTATTCTGACACCAACTGCGTATACTGCAATTCAGGTCTGAACTAACCACCCAGAGTTAGCTCAGACCCCGCAAGTTAAAGGGCACAATCCACAAGGTTGCCCCGACTTCAGAGACCAGCAACAAGTGGGACCCCCAGGCCACGTGCACTTTTGACTGACTCCCTACAAATCCAGGGGAGCCCTTTCCAGTTCAATAATTTCCTTAACGGAGCCACAGAACTCAGGAAAGCACTTACACTTGTGACCATGGTTTTATTATAAAGGATACAGATGAGGAATCGTCAAATAAAGAGAAGCATAGGGTTGGGTCTGGGAGCGTCCTGAATGCAGAGTTCCCATGCCCTCTCCTCCTGGAATTAGGGTGTGTCATCCTTCCAGCACATCCATGTGTTCACCAACCAGAAAGCTCCACTGAGTGGTGTTTTTATTAGGGTTTCATTAGGAGGGAACATTGACCACTTAATTGAACTTAATCTCTAACCCCGTTTTCCTTCCCTGGAGGTTGGAAGGTCAGGCTGATACCATGTGGCTCAAAGCTTCAGTCCTCTAATCATATGGTCTTTCTAGTACGACTATCCTGAAAGTATCCGGAGGCCCACTGTGGGTCACCTCTTTAGCATAAACTATCAGGGCCAACCATGAATAACAAAGATACTCCTGTCACTCAGAAAATTGCAAGGATTCAGAGGCTCTGTCCCAGGACAAAGGCCAAATTCTGTTTTGTTTTTGTTTTTCTTAATTTTTTTTTTTTCCTGAGAGTAAAATATGTGATATAGCATACTGTTTGGAAAATACAAAACGTATCGGTGCCGAAAACTCAGCCTCTGTGCACCAGTGCTGAATCAAATCTTAGAGGCAGAGTTTCAGGTAAAGTAGAAAAGAATAGCTTTATTGTTTTGCCAGGCAAAGGGGGACACAGCAGCCTCATGCCCTTCAAAGCTGTGTGTCCCAAACATGGGGATGGGGGGCATTTGGTGAGGAGTTTTATAGGAATGGTTCAAGGGCAGAGTTGCTGATAAGGGTCAGGGTGTGTGCAGGGCCTGCCTTCCTTTAATCTGGCCTCAGGTGGTCTCCTGAGGTGGATCTTCTCTCTGGAATGAAGAATGCTGAATCATGTTAACATCTTAAGATGTAGTTAACATCTGCCATTTGTTGGGGGTTTTAGTTCTGCAGATCCTGTCCCAAGACTGCACTGTAGTTTCTTGTCTCCGCATCCCCTCCCTTCCCTGATTAGCAACTGTTTGAACCTGCCCTTTGGAACTCAGGGAAGGTCATGGAGGCTGAAGCCTGTTCCCTACAAATAAGAAATGGGGGACACAGAAAGGCTTGCATGCCCAGGAGCCCCACAGGGTCCTGCTCGGTTTCAGTATTAAGAAAAACATAAAAAGCACCCATAATCCTACACAGTGATAACACCACTGAATATTCTCATATACATTTTTATCATTTTTTTTCTCTGCATTATTGGGGCTTAGTTTATAGATTTTTTACAGTTTGTTAAATTATTCCCAAGTATTTAATGTTTGATGCTGTTGCAAACGGTGTTTTTGAAAACTTCATTTCCCAACCATTTACTTTTAGTATATAGGAATGCAAATAATTTCTGTACGTTGACCTTGTCCTTAGGATATTCTAAACATACAATCATATTGCCTGCAAATAAAGTTTATTTCTTCCTTTCCAATCTGTACTCCTTTTAATTTTTTGTCCTGTTCCATTGTGCTGGCTACCTAGTATATTTTAAAACACATTTTGTAATACAGTACAATGTTAAATAGAAATTGTGACAGTGGACATCTTTAGAGGACCTTAGAGGAGATATTGTTCAGTCTTTCACCATTAAGTATGATGTTAGCTGTAGGTTATTCATAGATGCCCTTTATTAAGGAAGTTTCCTTCTATCCCTAGTTTTCTGTGAGCTTTTTTCAAATCATAAATGGATGTTGCATATTGTCAAACCCCCCCCCCCTTTTTTTTTTTTTTTTTTGCCGTACGCGGGCCTCTCACCGCTGTGGCCTCTCCTGTTGCGGAGCACAGGCTCCAGACGCGCAGGCTCAGTGGCCATGGCTCACGCGCCCAGCCGCTCTGCGGCATGTGGGATCTTCCTGGACCGGGGCACTAACCCGCGTCTCCTGCATTGGCAGGCGGACTCTCAACCACTGCGCCACTAGGGAAGCCGTGTCAAACACTTTCTTTTCATCTTTTGAGATGATCATTTGATTTTTCTCCTTTGTTCTGTTAATGCAATAGATTGCAATTTAAAGACTTTTGAATGTTACACAACTTTGCATTTCCTGGGATAAACATCATTTGGTCATGCTGTATTGTACTTTTTAGATACTGTGGGACTTACTAAAGATTTTCATATTTATGTTCTGGAGAGATGTTAGTCTGTAATTTTCCTGAAATGTCTCTGTTTGGTTTTGTTATCAGGGTAAACCTGACCTTGTAAAATGAGTTGAAAATGGTTTCCTTCTCCTCTGTTTTATGAATGAATTTTTTAAAATTGTTATTATTTTCTTTTTAAACATTTTATAGAATTCATCAGTGAAGCCACTTGAACCAGAGTTTTCTTTGTGGGAAAGATTTCAAATTCAATATCTTTAATACGTATAGGACTATTTACATTTTTTTCTTTTTTATATAAGTTATGATAATTTGTCTTTCAAGCAGTCTGTTTCATGTAAGTCGTTGAATTTTTTGGCCTAAAATTTTTCACAGTATACTTTTGTTATTCTTTAGTATCTAATGATATTCCTTAGTTTTTCCTTCATTCCTGATATTGATAACTTTTAAAATTCTCTTTTATTCTTGATCAGTTTTACTAGAGGCTTATCAATTTTACTGATCTATTCAAAGAATCAGATTTTATTTTGATTTTTGTTTGTTTATTGTCATTTTCTTTCTCATTGATTTCCAGTCTTTATTATTTTCTTTCCTCTACTTAATTTTTCAATTCAATTTTGCTTCCCCAGTTCCTTTAAAATGGGAAGCTTATATTATTGATTTTTTTCTGTAATTGCATTTAAAGTTTTATTCTTTTCCCTTTAAGCACTGTGTCAGCTGCATCCCACAAGCTTGATAGGTTATATTTTCATTGTTATCCAGTTTCGAATATTTTCTGAATTTCCTTATGATTTCTTCTTGGACCTATCGGTTATGTATATTGGTATTAATTTTGTAATATATAACTATTTCAAAATAATTTTGCTTTTGACTTCAAATTTAATTTCATTATAATCACAGAACACATTTTGTAGGATTTCAGCTCATTTACATTTATTGAGACTTATGTTATAGACCAGTATATAGAATATCTTGGTGAATGTATCATGTGCCCTTGAAAAGAATGTGCACTTTGCAGTGTGGGGTAAGGTATCTTATAAATGACAGGTCAAGCTGGTTGACAGTGTTGTTCAAATTTTGTTTGTTTTTGTAAATCTACTTTTCTAGCAAATATGGCAAAATGAGTTTTGAAATTTTCAAATAAAATTATGAATTTGTCTATTTCCCTTTTCCATACTGTCAATTTTTTTTAGATTTATTTATTATTAATTAATTAATTTTTGGCTGCATCAGGTCTTAGTTGCAGCACGCATGGTCTTCATTGAGGCATGCAGGATCTTTTCATTGCAGTGCACGGGCTCTTCGTTGTGGTGTGCAGGCTTCTCTCTAGTTGTGTGCTGGTTTTCTCTTCTCTAGTTGTGATGTGTGGGTTCCAGAGTGTGTGGGCTCTGTAGTTTGCAGCTTGCAGGCTCTAGTTGAGGTGCATCAGTAGTTGTGGCATGCAGGCTTAGTTGCCCTGAGGCATGTGGGATCTTAGTTCCCTGACCAGTGATCGAACCTGCGTCCCTTCCATTGCAAGGCAGATTCTTTACCACTGGACCACCAGAGAAGTCTCTGTCAATTTTTGATGACTGTATTTTGAAACTCTGCTGTTTAGGATTGTTATATATGTCTTCTTCAAAAGTTGACTTGTATCATAATGTAATGGCATTCTTTATATCTGGCACTATTCCTTGTCATGAATGTTAGTTATTTTGTCTGATACAGTGTAGCCATTCCAGCTTCCTACTATTTGTGTCTGAATAGTGTATCTTTCTTCCATCATTTTACTGTTAGCCAATCTTTGTATTTATATTTAAAGTGTGTTTTGTTTGTAGTAGATAGTGTGTAGTGGGTCTCTGCATTTTCATTTGGGTGTTATTTTAGTGGAATTATCAGTATGGTTGGATTTAATCTACCATTCTTGCTTATTTCCCATTTGTCCCATCTGTTCTCTGTACCACTTTTTATGCTTTCTTTTGGATTGAGTTATTTTTTAACATTTATTTTGCTTATTAGCTATATTCCCTTGTTTTATTATTTTTGGTTGCTCTAGGATTTACTATATTTACAGACTACCTTCATGTAATATTATGGCACTTTATGTGTAATGTAAGAACCTTAAAACAGTAAACAATACCATTTCTCTTCTCAGTCCTCACGTTACTGTTGAAATACATTTTATTTCTACCTATATTATAAATCCCACAATGTATCTTTATTACTTTTTCATGGTTATTTATCTTTTAAGTAAATTAAAAACTGAGAAAAAATAGTTACCATTTTGCTACTCTGGTCTTTTGTGTAAATCTGAGTTTTATCTGATATAATTTTCTTCAGCCTAAATAACTTCCTTTAATATGCTTTAGAGTGGAGGCCTACTAGCAATGAATTCATACAACCTTTACTTATCTGAAAATTTCTTTATTTTACCTTCAATTTTGTGGGATATTTTCTCTGGGTATAGATTTATAGGTGATGGACTTATTTTTTTCCTTTTGCAATTTAAAGGTATTATTCCATTTTCTTCTGGGTTGCATTATTTCTGACGAGAAGTTAGAGATTATTCTTATTTTTATTTACCTGTATGTGGGATATCTCCTTAGCTGTCTACTTTTTAAAAGACTTTCTCCTGATTATTAATTTTGAATAATTTGATGGTGATGTATCTTGGTGTTACTTTATTTTCACCTGCTTGGGTTTGTTGAGCTTTTTGGATCTGTGAATTTATACTTTTATAGTTTTTTAAATCAAATTTGGAAGAATTTAACCATTATTTTTACAAAAATTTTTGGCACCTTCTCCTTTCGTTTTGTCGTTTAGAACTCAAATTATATGCGTACTAGGACATTTAAAATCGTCCCATAGGACTTCTAGGCTCTGTTCAATTTTTTTGTCTCTTTTCTGTTTTTCAGTTTGGATAGTTTCTACTCGTATGTCTTCCAGTACACTGATCTTTTCTTCTGCATTTGTTTAATCTTCTATTAAACCCATTCAGTGAAACTTTTAATTCAGATATAGTATTTTTTAGCTTTCCAAGTTTTGGGTTCTTTTTTAGATCTTAAATTTTTCTCAGTTTATCTTATGTTCATGCTTACTTTTCAATCCTTGGGTATAAATAAAATAGTTGTTTTTAAGTATCTGTCTGCAAATCTCCATTATTTCTAGGTCTGTTTCTGTTGATTGATTCTTCTCCCGTTTATAGTTTACATTTTCCCACTTTTTCATTTGCCTAGTAATTTTTGATTGAATACTGAGCATTGTCCTGTCACATTGTTGACTCTCTGTGTTTTGTTTTACTCCACTGTAGAGTACTGACTTTTGTTCTGGCTAGCAGTTATTTGTACAGTCCTTCCAAAGCTTGTTTTCAGTTTTGTTTTGGATGGGTCTAGGGTATTTTTTTCCTCCAGGGCTAGTTTAGCCCTTCGAGCACAGCCTTCTGGAGTCTGTACAGAATGCTACAGGTGTTCAGTGAATTTTCTCTATTCTTGATGATCAGAATTTAAATGAATCTGCCTTTCCAGTAATTTTTCTTTGCCCAGAGGTTGTAGTTTGTTCAAAGCTTTGAATATCAGCTAAAAACTCAAGAGGATTTCTGCATCTCTGCTCTGTGTAGCTCTCTCATCTCTGGTACTCTAATTCTCATATTCCAGCTTCCTCAATTTCTGTCTCTTCAACTCAACAGGACCGCTAAGCTCTACTTGATATCCAAGTATCAGAACCAAATCTGTAAAGTGCTTCGAGACAGGAATCTGGGGAGATCTTAGGGCTCAGGTCTTTTTTTTTTTCCTTTTCTCATAGATCCCAGCCTTGTTCACTGTGTTTTAACTATTTGAAAACAGTTGATTTTTAAGTTTTGTCCAGATTTCTGGTTTTTTACAGTCACAGGTCAAGTTCGATTTCTCTGTCATGTCTGAAAGCTGAAATTCTGCCCTTCCTGCAGAGTTTTGTTCTCTAATTTTTTCTTTCTTTCTCTCTTCATAGTCTAAACCTTTTCCATGCTTTTCAGAAATTCTCTTGTGAATGACTGGAGAACAGTCTTTCGAGTGGATATACCATCATTTACATAAGACTCTCCCATAATGTACACAAGAACATTGACCCCAGTTGTAGTGCATTAATATTAATGTACATTTTAAAAATTATTTCCATAGGATAAAATGAAATTATGATGTCAAAGGAAGTAGACATTTGCATGGCTCTTTGCACAGATTACCGAATTGCCATCCAGAAAGATTATTTTAGCTTAAACCCAACATCACTATATGAGATTGTGCATATCACCATGACCTTGCTAGTGCTGGATATTAAAATGATTTTAAAAGAATCTTCAGTTTAAGTAAAACTTGCTCTCTTATTGTTGGAACATCGTTCATCTGGACATTCATTATTTTATTATTGCTATGCTTGAATTTGCATAATACCTCTTGGCCATTTATTGAAGCCCCATCAAGTTAAATTATGTCCATGTTGTAAAGTATCAAATAGTGGAGGAGGTCTTACAATGAAAGCAGCTATCTCCTGTCCCAGACTTCGTTATTCCAGCCCTGTTGCTCAAAGGAAACCAGTTTTAACTCTGGATTTCTAAATTAGATCTTATAATGCTACTGTAATATGATGCTACTATTAGTATTAATATTTACTCTTCTTATTCTTTTAGGTTAGACTCTTACTCCAGTCTTCTATCTTTCTTCCCCAGTCTTCTCAATATACTTGTGTAGTTAAATCAGTAAACACTGTTTGCATTATTGTGTCTGTGTAATGATGGTCTCTGCAGAGGTGATATGTTACAACAATTCTCATCTTAGAAAACTTCTTGCCTTCCTGGAGTTTTAAGTTGTTTTTCTTTTCTTCCTACAATGTCTTCCTTAAAATAATTTTATTTTTTAGCTCTAGCGTATTTATATTTATTGAGTGCTTCCCTTTTTCTGAAATGTTAAAAAGGCATTTAAAATCAGGAAAAGAGCAAGGATGCCCACTCTTCAGCCTTCTGTTTCATCATTGTACTAGTGGCCTCAGTGTAGTAAGACCATTGCATTAAAATTATGAGGATTGGAAGGGAGGTAACAAACTGTCATTGTTTGCAGATTAAGTGATAGTTTAGGTAAACACACACAGCTCTTAGACTAGTTATTAGAAGTAATAAAAGTATTGAGCAAGAGAAGCGACAAGTAATCAGGTTTCAACTGGATAAAAAGCAATAAAACTTTATTAACTTCAGAAAAACAAAAATACTAGGAAAATCCAAAATGGAAACAGAAAGATCTGCAAAAACATTTCACTCACAGCTGTGCACAGCACAGGTTTCTGATGCTGGAAGGAGCCGAGCGCCAGGCACAGGTTGCTGGTGCCACTCAGGCTTAGCTTTCGTGCCCTCCAGTTCCATAAGCAGAGGCTTCCCGGTGGCTTCATTTTCTCTTCCCTCGGCCAGGCACTGTTCCCGCTATTCTCGCGGGTTAGCGCAAGAGCAGGAAGGACTAGTTCTTTTCTTTCCAAAACCTCTCTGTTACCTTGCGACCACTGAGAGAGGTCTCCAGAGTAGGGAAAGCAACTGGTCTGAGTTCATCCCCAGAGCTCCTGGTCTTGGTACCTACATAAGAATAATTGCTTGGTCCTCCCAGGCTCAGGTGCTCCTGTCTGACTTGATGTGGAGCATCTAGTGACATCTAATTCCCCCTGGGAAATGTTATTCTATTAGAGGATGAGAGGATCAAGATACCGTAAGTATTAAGATGTATTATAAATATTAAACTTGCTAAGAGACTGATCTTAGTTGTTGCCACCTCAAGAACAAATGATGTGACTGGATAGGGGTGTTAGCCAAGTGGCAGTCCTATTGCAGTATAAGTGATCAAATCTATGTGTTGTATACCTTAAACTTAAACGATGTTATATGTCAACTATATTTCAATAAAACATTATGACATATGCTGCATTTGGAAAGTTGAATACTAAAAAAAGTGTTAAACAAATATATAAATATATGTACAGCAGGAAGACAATTTGTCACATGATAAATTTCAGAATCAGTAATCAACAGGTTTAGAGTTAGAATCTAATTTCTCGAGCTCCGTAGTTCACAACTGAGGCAAATGTCCCGGGGTCATTTGGCAATGTCTGGAAAACTGTTAGGTGTTACAGTATGAGGGTTTGGTGGTGGCAGGTGTTGGTGCGACTGGCATCTGTTGGGTAGAGCCAGGAATCTTGTTAAACATCCTACAATACAAGCCCCACAACAAAGAATTTTCTTCCTCAAGGTATCAGTAGTGCTGAGGTTGAGAAACTCTGCTGTAATCCAACAACTCCTAGAAAGGTTATAAATTTAAACCACCATCACAATAATAACAACGAACATTTATTAAACACTTACTATATCCCAGACACAGTGCTAAATAAATCGCATATATATTCTCATGGAACCTCCACAGCTATTCCTATGAGGAAGGTACTATTCTTATACCTGTGAGAAAACTGAAGCTTAAAGAGGTGTAAAAACTTTTGTAAGATTACCTTACAAAAAGTTTACAAAGTTTACAAAAGCTTTGTAAGATGATCACTTACTAAGTGATAAAGCTGGAATTCAAACTGATCTGTCTGACCCCAGAGCCAGAAATTTTAACTAGGCTTACCTGCCTCCCAAGTTAGGGCCAGTGCCCTCATTTCATAGAAGACAGAACTGTGTGCGATCCTAATGTAAACTTGTTCCTCTGTCCTTATAGTTAAATGCTCTAATGATGTGGGGCAAGTTTAGCCCAGAGTTATTTTTATGCTCCCAGAAAACTATTTGGTTGAAGATCTTGTTTTACTAATACATGACTTAACATACAGTGACCTCTGTGGCTGGTTAAAGGTAGAACTGAGAAAAGCCCTCCCCCGACCCCTTCACACACTCCCAGGTATCAGTCTTTATGGCATTTGATTCTGTCCCCCACAAAGGAATGCCTTCCAGAGCTGCTACTCCTTTTCCCTTACATCCATGTCTTAGTTTGCAATAGCCCGAAAGCAGGGCCTGGAGCAAGGGCTTGGGTGCAGGTATTCTGTTTGGGACATGAGCTCAGGAAATGGGAATGAGGCAGAATAAGCCAGGGAGAGAGCAAAGCAAGTATAAAGGTGCGTTATTCGATTACCAGCATGAGCACTGGGAGCTCCTGTATGTATTGCTTAGGATCCACCCGTTTCAGGCTCCTCTTGCACTGGGGTTGAACATTAAAGGGCTTGGGGACAGATAGAGGGATGACGCAGATAAGCGTCGTATCCTTGAGAAGGGATGATTTCAGTGAAGTTGGGTCTGAGTTCGTGTGGAACTGTGCTCTGAAGCTACAGCTGAATTCAGAATTCGGCCGGAGGTTATGAACCCATTTCTTCTGAAAGGTCCACTAAACCCAGCGACAGAACAGCAGGTGCACAGTGATTTCTCCACCAAGTCCTCTGAATATTCTTCTGCTTCAGACAAATAGAAAAAGATCTGCTGGTGTGACACGGAGCTGTTGGGGTATGTGATCAGGTGGGTCCCTGTGTATAGGCTTTCTTCTTGACATATTCTCTCTTCACTTTTTTTTTTTTTTTCAAAATGCTGCTGGAATTATCTGGTTTTTCTATAAAAAATCTTGGACAAATCCAGTGAACAAGAGGCAATATTAAGGCTACATTTCCTCATGGCTGCTCTTGAGGATCCTTACGATAGTAGTTAACTAGACTGAAATTGGAAGGATGTGCCTTAAATTAATACAGTTTTACAAACCCGGTGTGCTGTGAGGTCTGAAAACCATATTCAGAATGGCAAATGCAACCTGGTTATGCCCTGAGACAGGCTGAGTGAGAGACGTTACCTATAAGTGCAATTACGGAATGAGATAGAAGGAAGCAGAAAACTGCTTGAGTGTACCTTGTATTTTCCTTAGAAACCAGTAACCAACATTTACCGAGCACTTATCGTGCATTAAGTCTTCTAAGGCCACCTTGAGAGAATATGGTAGTATGTTAGAAGACAGAACAGTGTTTATTTTCAGGAAGAATAGAGGCACTTGGAGTGGAGAAGAGCCATGTGAGGGTCCTTCATGGAGCCGACAAGGTTCTATTTCTTATTGCCAAGTGGTGCTCACACAAATGTGTGAGCATAATATACAATACGTCCATGTTTTATATACCTTTTTTTTTAAGTGCATGACCTTTTGCAATTGAAATAAAGTTAAAATATTAAACATTTGTTTAATGACTAGATAGAAAATCTATAGCTTCTGAGGAGGAGAGAAATAGTGAGAAACTTGTAAGGCTTCTATTTGCATTATCTCATTTCATACTTACAACACCCTATGAAGTAGATGACAATGTTATACCTGTTGTCAGATAAGGAAACTGAGGTACAGGGAGATCAGATTACTTGTCCCAAGTCACACTATTGCTTACCAAATGCAAGTTCATGTGCCTGAAGCACAGTGAGGCCAAATGAACTGAAACAGAGTTTGGAGCAGAGAAAGGTTTATTGCAGGGCCAAGCAAGGAAAACAGGTGGCTTGTGCTCAGAATACCCCAGACTCCCCAATGGGTTTCAACAAAGCATTTTTTAAACACCAGGTAAGGAGGGGCTGGTCACAGGGTATCTGATCAGCTCATGCACAGTTCTCTGATTGGTTGATGGTGAGGTAACAGGGTGGTGTCACAGGTGTTAACATTTTCAATCCTTAGGCACAGCTAGGTCTGGGGGCTCATGATCATCAAGTAGTTCATTTCTTCCATTTGATGGTGGTTTTAGCATCTGTAAAACAACTCAGCAACTGTGCATCAGATACTGTTACCTAGGTACTTCAGAGTGGAGCTGTTGCCGAGGATATGGGGGAGGTGTCTGTCCCGGGAAGGCCCCATAGGGTCCTGCTCAGTTACACTCTTTTCAGCTGGTGAGTTTTGTTATCTAGACATGATGCTTTCACTTTTTAAAGTGTCAGAGCTGTCCCATTGAAGAGGTGCTCAGCAGCTTCTTGGTTTATTCAAAACCTGAGCCAACCTGCACTAACGTAGCCACTCACTGATGGAGCCTTGTGGCCCAACATGACAGGAGCAAAGTGGCCCAGTGCCCCATGGGAAGAACTTGGCCACCATGTTGTTTCAGAGCAGCTGACATTTTTCTGCAGAAACTAGCCACTCTCCTCATCTCTTGGGTTTTCCTTTACACTAAAAGTCACCAGTTAACTGTAGCTACAAAGACAAGAGACCCCTTGATCTAGTTTCTGTAGGCTTGACCCCCCAGCAGGGTGCCATGTTGATTGGGCTTGGGATTTGGTTTCAGTTGATAACCTTTCCATCCTGTCAGGTCTGGTCGTTTTTTGGAAACAGTCTTTTCTTCAGTACCAATGTCATGTGGATGTGTTTGTGAAATGGGTGTCTGTGAATAATCTCAGGTGACTGTTAATAAAGGGCAGTTTAAATATCAAATTAAAATACATCCTTAGCTCTTAAAGGGCTAAAATTTGAATCCCGGTCACCACCTGACTTGCGTGATGCAATCAAGCAAGTTTTTATTTGGCATCTGTTTTATGACAAGTCGGTACGTGTTGTAAGTTTCACAGAAATGTGGTCTTTGGTCAGGAAGATGGGGTATGCGTGAATGTGTGTACATATTTTAAATCCTGCCAACGTAGGCTTTGAAATTGACATATAACATAATTTTCAGTAATTCACCTGGTAATCTTAGCTCATTAACATCACATTTCTCCATTATGTTCATCAGTGATTGTAGCACTCTCTCCTTCTGTCACCCTTTGGGTATTGTAATCATTTTTAGCTACCTTCTTTTTTCTGCCTTTTCTCCTCACCCTTTTAGCACCTCACACAGAGCTCTGCACCTGGTAAGTACTCAACAGATGTCTCAAATAAATTAATGCACACCAGAGCCTCTCCACTGAATGCTTGATTTTTATGAGCAGGAGAATTTTAAATATTCATGTTGCAGGTAGAATCTCACATTACTCTCTTACTTAAACCAGGATGCCGTCCTCACTGCTGGTCCTCGAAGCTAGATGGAATCAAACGACAGACTCAATATTCAGTCAGTTTCTACCTAGGAATTAAAACTTCAGAGAACTATTTTAAACTTTTCTAAAATGGAAAAGTGAAATGATGGTGTTGATCGATCTTCTTCTTTGTCCATTTTTACTGCTGGTAAGCATCTAGGCTTCCTGGATATGCATGAAGAGTTGCGTGTTCTCCATCAGTTGCACCCAGGCACTGTGGCTCCCTCTATCCTTCTGAAAGGCCAGAACAGAGGCATTGGCCTCAGGAAAGCAAGAACCCAAGAAGCCGGTTTCCTGGGACTTTTACCCAAGTCCTGGTGGCTTTTGTACCTCTCCACGAGGTCATTGCTCTGATGCATGCTCCAGCAGGGCCCTTTCTCACAGGGCAGTATGGTAGGGAGGAAAGAACCTACACACTGGAGCTAGAACCACCAGGGTTGCACCTCTGCTCAGCCAAATTCTAGACTCCGTCTTTTGTCACTGTTCCTGCAATGCTGAGCCTCAGATGCCCCGTCTGTAAAGTGGAAACTAGAGTTCTTATAATGCTGGTTGGTAGTGAGGGTACCTAAGGGTTAAAAGCTCCGAACACATAATAGGCCCTGAACAAATACTTCTTCTCCCTTTATTGGAGAGTTTGTTGTAAGAAACCTCCTTTCCCTGTTTTCCCTTTGCAGGCTTTCTCTTTGTTTTTTCTAACTCCTAAGGAACAGAGTGAGGTACTTTTTTTCAACATCCCCTCTTTTTCTTCCCAAGCATATTATTCATATGGCAGAAGATATAATAGCAAATTGGGCCTTGTGCATGGGAGGAAAAGCATCTCTTCTAGTGAAATCCCGGTGGCATGCAGTGTGTCTGTGAGAACCCAAGGGGATTAGTTTAAGCTTGGGATACTGGCTTTGGAATTGGCTTGAGCTTTTTCAGTGATCAAGATGAGCAGTTTCCTGATCATAGGTCACTTTTCTCGTGACATTGGAAGGTCACCATAGAGCCCTGCACGTATCAGGAACCTTTTTAAAAAATAAATAAATAAATAAAATAAATTCATTTTCGGCTCCGTTGGGTCTTCGTTGCTGTGCGCGGGCTTTCTCTAGTTGCAGCGAGCAGAGGCTACTCTTCATTGCGGTGTGCGGGCTTCTCATTGCAGTGGCTTCTCTTTATTGCGGAGCACGGGCTCTAGGCGCGCGGGCTTCAGTAGTTGTGGCACACGGGCTCAGTAGTTGTGGCTCGCGGGCTCTAGAGCGCAGGTTCAGTAGTTGTGGCGCATGGGCTTGGTTGATCCACGGCATGTGGGCTCTTCCCGGACCAGGGCTCGAACCCATGTCCCCTGCATTGGCAGGTGGATTCTTAACCACTGCACCACCAGGGAAGCCCCTATGAACCTTTTTAGTTTAATTATGAACCCCAAATTAGAGGAAGTTGGTGCTGTCTGATGCACAGGGAGTGCCGAGGGCTCCCCACACACACATCTCCGCCTACGGTGGCCTCCCTGGGCTGCTGGATCAGGACAGGAGCTATAGCTACAGCACGTGGTTGAGTGTGTTCCCTTCTCTGCTTCCCACCAAGGAGAAGTCTCAGGTGGCTGTGCGTGCTGAAGCATTAGCCCCTGTGATCTCGAACGCCACACCTTCAGCTACAGGAACACTTCCAGCAATACTGACATTTGCCTGAAAAGCTGACCCCTCTTTTTCTTTTTCCCATTCACTATTGCCCGTGTCATCTCTGAGGAATCTAAACTTGTAGAGAGAAACCCGGAGTATGCTGAAGGATCTTTCTTTCATGGAGGCACCCAAGTCAAACCTCACCTCTAGGGCTTCCCTGGTGGCGCAGTGGTTGAGAGTCCGCCTGCCAATGCAGGGGACACGGGTTCGTGCCCCGGTCCGGGAAGATCCCAGATGCCGCGGAGCGGCTGGGCCCGTGAGCCATGGCCGCTGAGCCTGCGCGTCCGGAGCCTGTGCTCTGCAACGGGAGGGGCCACAACAGTGAGAGGCCCGTGTACTGCAAAAAAAAAAAACAAAAAAAACAAAAAAAAACCTCACCTCTATTTGATGACGAGGTTGCTTAGTGAAGATGCACCCTGTCAACAGCAAACACCAGCTTGGGGCCACGGTCACATGACCCATCTCTAATCCTAACTTCTACTTAGTCTTAGTTCTGGAAATTCCTTTCTCTTGTTCCCCATGGGGGAAGCACTTGCCCTTGGCAGTGCTTCAGGGGCATACAGAGCTTTTATGACTTGTTCCCACACATAAAGGATAAATACAGAAATAGAATAAAGAGCTTCTCTCCTGGTCTACTGTCTAGTGTTTTAAAATAACCTCTTCCTCCCTCCCTCCATTCTGTCCTCCTTTCCTAAAAGGAAAAGAATCCCTTTAAACGAACTAGGAAAACAGAAGACCCAGTAAAATTGAGTGATGAGGTGTCCTGTAGGGGCATCCTACACCCACACTGCTGAGATGCTGAGTTGCACCTTCTTGGCGTGCTGGGTTGATAGGAAAATGATGGCTCGAAATGAGCTCAGCAGAGTCAGGACGGTCTAACTGTTGAAGTGTGTCGCTGGCCCACTTCTGTCCCCGTTGGCGTGAGAGGGGGTGGGAGGGTGGCGATTTGAAGGAGACACGTGGGGAGAGCTGGTTTCCTTTCTTCTTCATCCTGAGCACGCAGCACGGGGCGTCGCTTCCTCTTCCGCAGACTGCTGTGTGCATGTCTCGGTTAATTCTGCAGGACAAGGATGGAGATGGTGGTCCAGGACGTGCTGCCCTTCCTCTCCTCCCTGCCATCACCCAGCCATTTGTAGGAAAATCAGAGTTTGAGGAAAGACCAGACATAGTTTGTCAGGACTGATGTAGTTCTTGTTATGGATGTTATTTTAAAGTCTGTGTTTGCTGCTGTTAACGAAAACGTACCCAACATTGTGGCCTGTGGGGTCACCCTATTCCTTCCCATTTTTATAATTCAAATGAGTAACCAGTAGTTGAGAGCCAGCTTCAGCCCTCCAGGTGATAAAGAACAAGTCGTGCTCCCCAGACTAAAGAGCGAATCGTTTGTGTGGTGTCCAGACAGGTGTGCAGTGGGTGGCAACACCGGGCAGACCCGGAGAAGGTGCAGAGGCACTGGAGGAGTGCTTAGTGGGAGAGGATGATGTTAACTCAGGTCTGGGCAGTCCGGAGAGAGAAATTTTACTCCCTGGCATTGGAGGTTTTCCAGGTGAGGGAGGCAGTGCCAGCCCAGAAGCACCGTGTGCCTGGAGGGAGTGACTGGCGTGCTGGAGGGGTTAGGGGTGGAGGCACCAAGAGGGAGGCCTGTCAGGGGAGACAGGAGAGTGTAGTGGTTAGCGTCCAGACTCCTGAGCCGGATGGCCTGGGCTCAGCTCCCAATTCTGCCACTTAATAGCTGGGTGACCTTTGGAAAGTTACTTAACCGCTCTGTGCTTCAGTTTCCCCCTCAGTAAGATGGAAATAATAGTACCTCCTTCATAGGGTCGTTGTGTAGTAAGCACTCTAATATATCAGAGAGCTTATATTATTGATCATATAATATGTAATAATTGTATAATTTTATGTAATACTATACATATAGTATAGTGTAATAGTTGACTATTATAATTTGAGGTTCTGTGGCATAGGGCCTAATATGCCAATCTGATGAACGTCAATTTATTCTGTAAGTGATGGGGAGTCTCAAAAGGGGCTCGAGGTGCATTTTATATGGTCTGATGTCGTTTCTAGAAAATAACTCTGGCAGCAGTGTGAGGGAGAGGGGGAAATGGGTGAGACTGGGTGCAGGAAGATACATGTCAGATGCCTCTCTCCCTCGAGACAGGGTTTCAAAAGGTCCGTAACCAGGGCTGCAGCCGTCCACCTGAACAGGGCTGTGGATGAAGTGACAGAGAGCATATGAACAAGATTCCCCCCTGAGTGGATGAGGGAAGCAGGTGGAGGGGGACTTATTGGATGCAGTTTTGTATCCTGTAACACGAAGTTCAGGGCTACTCTGGGCTTTAAATATATATATTTACATGCATGTATATATGTGTGTGTGCATATATAACTGTGTCTCTGTATCTATGTGTGTGTGTGTGTGTGTATATATCCATATACACAGAGTCTTGTAAGAGAAGTTATAGGCAGTATTATGACCTGCCGTGTGTTTATGGTGTGACTGTGTGTTTGCCTCTGTGTAATACGGGAGTAGTCTGTCCCTGAGCCCTCCGGCCACCCCTCGCTCATCGTGTGTTGAAATGTTTGCCGGCATTTTGTAAATAGTAAAAAAAAAAAAAAAAAAAAAAAATAGATCCAATGACAATTAAAACATTGAAAAAAATGTTTGAAGAGTTTAAAAAATTACTTTGAAGAGTTTCAGTGCACTTTTTTCTTTCATTTTGAAGGAGAATTACACTTTGGGGAGTTGGAAGATGCTATTAGGAACCATTTCTGAGAGAGGATATGGGATGATTTTAGGGCCACTGGAAAGACCCCTTATCCTTCAGCCTCATGTTCCCACCAGGCTGATATTGACTCCATCAGTTCACATCATGCCTTGAGCCCTTTTGAAGATGAACAAGGGTTCCCACCTGTGAATTTACACAGTGCTCCACAGATATTCATCAGACAGCAGCAGTTTGCTCTGGTTTGTTTAATGAACAGGCTCCTTTAGAAGCCAGAGGTGTGACATTTAGGCTTCCCAGGAAATGACTCATGGGATGAATTCTGAAGAAGTAACATAAAGATCAAGAACAGAGCAAACTGCCCAAGGAGGGTGGCTCCCAGAACTTGGAAGGAGAAAAAAGGACCTAAAAAAGTGAAAAAGTAGTTTCTATGCTGAAGACAAATGTTTCTTTCTTAATTTCTACTAAAGCCAGCTCAGCTTGTCTCCAGCTCCTGGGTGCCGGCAATGATTTAGAAGAGAGTTTTATTGCCTTTTCCTTGAGTGGCCAGATTACAGCTAAGCTCCCAAGGGATCAGACTGAAGTAGTGGGAACATTTCAAAGATGTTGGGAGAATCAAAATCTGCATATTCTTTTTTTAAAAATAAATTTATTTATTTAATTATTTATTTTTGGCTGTGCCTGGGCTTTCTCTAGTTGCAGCGAGCTGGGGCTACTTCCCGTTGCGGTGCGCGGGCCTCTCACTGCAGTGGCCCCTCTTGTTGCAGAGCACGGGCTCTAGGTGCTCGGGCTTCAGCAGTTGAGGCTTGTGGGCTCGGTAGTTGTGGCTCATGGGCTCTAGAGTGCAGGCTCAGTAGTTGTGGTGCACAGGCCCAGCCTCTCCGCAGCATGTGGGATCCTCCCAGACCAGGGCTCGAACCCGTGTCCCCTGCTTTGGCAGGTGGACTCCCAACCACTGCACCACCAGGGAAGTCCTGCATATTCTTATAATTGGAAAAATAGTGAGCACTGAATGGGGTTGTCACCAGAATATAAATGAAGGACAAGGAGGGAGAAGCTTAACAGCGTGTCTCTCGCTCTCTCCCCCCAGGTGCAAAGCATTAAACATTTAAAGGCTTATAATGGGTGCGTGTCTCTCAAAATGAGAGCTGGAAGGCCACTTAAATTCAGATCCTACAGCCAGCTCTGGTTGGGGAACATGAAAGTTGTTAATATCTTCCATCACATTGGCAGACCTCTGTCTGTCCTTGCTGGTTTGAGGCAGGGTTGGGCACAGGTTGGGTGTTTTGTCGTTAATCTCAAGTTTGGGCAAGAGTCCCAGCATCCATAGTTCCTCTAAAACACATAAAAGAATATCAAGTTGAAATCAAGAAAACCATCATGAATTGCATTTGTATACGTTGCTAGAAATGCTGGCCCTTATCATATCCCTTTCATTACCTGCATCCCACTCTGGGTAGATGTCACTTGCATTCAGGACATCGCAGTAGCGTGTGGTCAGGGGCTGGGGGCTCAGACAGCCCTGAGGGGCAGTGTTTCAAATTGCTGCTTTGCAGATGAAGGCATTGAACCCTGCTCAGAGGTCAGACAGCCCAAGTCTCAAAGGGGCAAGAGAGCTTGCTATCTCGAGTTTAAGAGGGGGACAGGTCCCCCCATATTCAAATAACCCAAGGAGATGCCCCAGCATTTAAAAGGCTGAGTAAGATCTTCATCAAAGGGTCTGGGGGGAGTTTAGCCACAAAGAGCTCATTTGTGAGCAGTGCTCCAGCATCTGTGTGGGTCTCTCTCTGCCCAGTGTTTTAACCAGAGGCATACCACTGGGATCGCGAGGTGTGGATCCTGGGGCAGGGCTGCATCTCCAACCAACTTGGAAGAACCACAGAGCATGTCTCCCCGTATCATGGGATTCCCCAACCAGTGGTGTTCACCAAGGTTCAGTTCACTAAAAGCAGTTGTAATGTCTATTTCCATTTATTTTCTTAACGAAATAATTATGTGTGTTCCCTATGAGATGAAACCACTCGAGAGCATTCAAGCAAGCACATCAGTGGTAGTCCAGTGTGCAGGCTCATTATGACTCAATTACTCGGTCAGTTTATTGTCAGTGGTACCCCACTCACCTCTGTGCCTTGTGGCCACTAGTGCCATTCAAATTTGTTTTGATTCTTAGTCAAATATTGTTTCATTTATATCTATAAAGGCTTTTTGATTAAAGACAGCATCTTGTATTAGGCATCTCAGGCTGCCATAACAAAATACACAGACTGGGTGGCTCAGACCGAAATGTATTTTCTTGCATTTCTGGAGGCTGGAAATCCAAGATAAGGGCACCAGCATGGTTAGGTTCGGGTGAGGACTCTCTTCCAGGCTTGCAGATGGCCGCCTTCTTGGTGTGTCCTCACGTGGCAGAGAGAGAGAGACAGAAAGTTCTTATGAGGACATTAATCCCATCATGGGGACCCCCACCCTCATTACCTCATCTCCCAAAGGCCCACCTCCAAATACCATCACACTGGGGCTTCAACATATGAATTTGAGGAGGGGACACAAATTTTTAATCTGTGACAAGACCCAAATCTTGAAGTGCAAGTTAAGGGCATCCAGGTAACATGATGGACTGAACACATGACTTTGTCCCCACGCCCTCGTGAAACACCAGTAAATGATATTAAAGGGCAGCAGAGACATGAACCTACTAAGACAAACAAAATAGTGGAGGACAGAATAGCAGAGGTAAAATCCAACAAAGTTTCAAAGCTGAAAAGCAGATGAATGCACTCAGCAGACCAGAGAAAGGTGAAAACTAACTCCTGGCAGTGGGGAAGCCACGGGCCAGACCGTCCTTCCTGCAGAGCCCCAGAAAGGTTCAGGAGCTGGAGGCTTCAGGCACCTCTAAAGACAGGGGTGCAGGTGGGGTTAGAAAAGGTAGATTCTTTGAAGGATCATATAAGAAGCGATTAGATCTCTGGATCCCGTCATTCACCCCATGCAGAGAAACAACTGCTCCCCTGCAATCCTGGTAAAAGAAATGACACTCAGTCATTGTGGAGCTTGAACCAAAGTGATTATGGACATAGGGGCCATGCCCACTAGGGTAGAGGGGCTCCATAATGAATAATGCATGACTGCATGCTGACCTGTGATGGGGCTTATCTTTTCTCCCACCCCCAAGGGCTAGGATACCAGCAGCCAAGGCTTGTGTTTTCCAAGAAGACTAGAGGACTCAACCAGGGGGTGTGTTCAGGCCACAGGAAAGTCTTCCAGATGTGGACAGTCTGGGCTCCTTCACTAAACAAAGGGGTCTCTGCCTGAAGCCCTTCACCTGACACCCACCTCACTCTGTACCATTCAGTACGTTGACCCTAGCCACAGAGCACTTGAAATGTGGCTAGTAGGATTGAGGAACTGGCTTTTATTTGTGTTTAATTTTTAATGAACTTAAATTTAAATAGTCACAGGTGGGTAGGGGCTACCGTACTGGACAGCACAGGTCAGGACAGCTGAGAATTTGACCTAGGTTTTTTTAAAGGTTCTGACCTCAATTTTTACTGAAGCAGTGGTATTAAGTTTTATACCCACCAAACAATTCCTGAGGAATTTCCCTTCTGCCAGGCGAACACACTTACTGTGTAAGTCAGTGATCTCGTTCTGATTCCTTCTTTTCAAACCCTTTCCACCACTGCTGGATTTCCATACTTCTGCGTCAGTGTAACATCATCTATTTATGAGTGAGTAATCATTCATCTGGGTTCGAGATTCCATGTGTTAATGTTTATGTGGTTGTAGATTTGGGCCTCATCTTACAAAAAAGGCATGATTCCTTCCAAATCATGTTCCTGTAATCAAGTATCATACTTAAGGCACTAGGGCAATTTAATTATCACCCCATTGTGGCTTCATTTGTAACGAGAATAGAGTTGAGAATTATTCACAGATTTCATGTTTGCGAATTCACCTACTCACTAACATTTATTTGTAACCCCAAGATCAGTACTCGGGACACTTCTGCAGTCATCTGCAGACATCTGCAGAGCAGTGAAAAATTAGAGTTCCTCAACACACACGTTCCCAGCTGAGGCCAACAAGGCAATCATCTGACTTCTTGTTTCAGCTCTTGTATGGTGAATGTGTCCTTCTTGCAGTCTGTTTAGTGCCATGTTTTTGTGTTTTAATGCTTTTTGTTGGTGGTTTCTCTGGTTAAGATGGCCTCTAAGTGTACTGCTGAAGTGCTGTCTAGTGTTCCTCAATGCAGGAGGGTTGTGATATGTCTTATGGAGGAACTACGTGTGTTTGATAAGATTTTTTTCAGGTATGAGTTATAGTGCTGTTGTCAGAGTTCAAGGTTAATGTGCCAACAACATGTATTAAAGAAATATGTGAGGTGATGGATGTGTTAATGTAATGGAGTCCTTTCACTGTGTATGCATATAGCAAATAATCATTTTGTACTCGTTAACTATCTTAGAATTTTGTCAATTATACCTCAGTAAAGCTGGAAAAAAAATAAAGAAAACCCAGAAACACACGTGAAACACAATCATGTATTGATCCCTTGACAAAAACGTTGTGACAGAGGCTCGCAGGAACTAACCCTGTATTTCGCCTAGGACCAATGGTTCACTGTTCATTAATCCAGTGTTCTTACAGAACATAACAAATAATGGGCATTGGCTGTAATTACTTCCTGCTATATGTGTAGATTTATGGTGGTTTTAGGAGGAATCTTTTTTGAACATTCTTGTGTACTTGCTCTGCTCTAATTTTGATTTGTATTCTTAGATTGTAACTAGTAAACTCAGTGACACTCTTTCTATTACAATTATTTATTTATTTAATTTTTTTTTAACATCTTTATTGGAGTATAATTGCTTTACAATGTTATGTTAGTTGCAACTGTATAACAAAGTGAATCAACTATACGTATACATATATCCCTATATCCCCTCCGTCTTGCGTCTCCCTCCCACCCTCCCTATCCTACCCCTCTAGGTGGATGCAAAGCACTGAGCAGATCTCCCTGTGCTATGTGGCTGATTCCCACTAGCTATGTATTTGACATTTGGTAGTGTATATATGTCAGTGCCACTCTCTCACTTCTTCTCAGCTTACCCTTCCCCCTCCCCGTGTCCTCAAGACCATTCTGTACGTCTGTGTCTTTATTCCTGTCCTGCCCCTAGGTACTTCAGAACCATTTTTTTTTTTTAGATTCCATATATATGTGTTAGCATATGGTATTTGTTTTTCTTTTTCTGACTTACTTCACTCTGTATGACAGACTCTAGGTCCATCCACCTCACTACAAATAACTCAGTTTCGTTTCTTTTTATGGCTGAATAATATTCCACTGTATATATGTGCCACATCTTCTTTGTGCATTCATCTGTCGATGGACACTTAGGTTGCTTCCATGTCCTGGCTATTGTAAACAATGCTACAATGAACATTGTGGTACATGACTCTTTTTGAAATATGGTTTTCTCGGGGTATATGCCCAGTAGTGGGATTGCTCGGTTGTATGGTAGTTCTATTTTTAGTTTTCTAAGAAACCTCCATCCTTTTCTCCATAGTGGATGTATTAATTTACTTTCCCACCAAGAGTGCAAGAGAGTTCCCTTTTCTCTACACCCTCTCCAGCATTTATTGTTTGTAGATTTTTTGATGATGGCCATTCTGACCGGTGTGAGGTGATACCTCACTGTAATTTTGATTTGCATTTCTCTAATGATTTCTCTAATGATGTTGAGCATCCTTTCATGTGTTTGTTGGCAATCTGTATATCTTCTTTGGAGAAATGTCTATTTAGTTCTTCTGCCCATTTTTGGATTGGGTTGTTTTTTTGATATTGAATTGCATGAGCTGCTTGTATATTTTGGAGTTTAATCCTTTGTCAGTTGCTTCGTTTGCAAATATTTTCTCCCATTCTGAGTGTTGTCTTTTGGTCTTGTTTATGGTTTCCTTTGCTGTGCAAAAGCTTTGAAGTTTCATTAGGTCCTGTTTGTTTATTTTTGTCTTTATTTCCATTTCTCTAGGAGGTGGGTAAAAAGAATCTTGCTGTGATTTATGTCATAGAGTGTTCTGCCTGTGTTTTCCTCTTAGAGTTTTATAGTGTCTGGCTTTACATTTAGGTCTTTAATCCATTTTGAGTTTATTTTTGTGTATGGTGTTAGGGAGTGTTCTAATTTCATTCTTTTACATGTAGCTGTCCAGTTTTCCCAGCACCACTTATTGAAGAGGCTGTCTTTTCTCATTGTATATTCTTGCCGGCTTTATCAAAGATAAGGTGACCATATGTGCATGGGTTTATCTCTGGGCTTTCTATCCTGTTCCATTGATCTATCTTTCTGTTTTGGTGCCAGTACCATACTGCCTTGATTACTGTAGCTTTGTAGTATAGTCTGAAATCCGGGAGCCTGATTCCTCCAGCTCCATTTTTCTTTCTCAAGATTGCTTTGGCTATTCGGGGTGTTTTGTATTTCCATACAAATTGTGAACTTTTTTGTTCTAGTTCTGTGAAAAATGCCACTGGTAGTTTGATAGGGATTGCATTGAATCTGTAGATTGCTTTGGGTAGTATAGTCACTTTCACAATGTTAGTTCTTTCAGTCCAAGAACATCTCTCTCCATCTGTTTGTATCATCTTTAATTTCTTTCATCAGTGTCTTATAGTTTTCTGCATACAGGTCTTTTGTCTCCTTAGGTAGGTTTATTCCTAGGTATTGTGTTCTTTTTTTTGCAGTGGTGAATAGGATTGTTTCCTTAATTTCTCTTTCTGATCTTTTGTTGTTAGTGTACAGGAATGCCAGAGATTTCTGTGCATTAATTTTGTATCCTGCAGCTTTACGAAATTCATTGATTAGTTCTAGTAGTTTTCTGGTGGCATCTGTAGGATTCTCTATGTATAGTATCATGTCATATGCAAACAGTGACAGCTTTACTTCTTCTTTTCCAATTTGGATTCCTTTTATTTCTTTTTCTTCTCTGATTGCTGTGGATAAAACTTCCAAAACTATGTTGAATAATAGTGGTGAGAGTGGGCAATCTTGTCTTGTTCCTGATCTTAGAGGAAATGGTTTCAGTTTTTCACCATTGAGAACGATGTTGGCTGTGGGTTTGTCATATATGGCCTTTATTATGTTGAGGTAAGTTCCCTCTATGCCTACTTTCTACAGAGTTTTTATTATAAATGGGTGTTGAAATTTGTCGAAAGATTTTTCTGCATATATTGAGATGATCATGTGGTTTTTGTCCTTCAATTTGTTAATATGGTGTATCATATTAATTGATTTGCATATACAGAAGAGTCCTTGCATTCCTGGGATAAACCCCACTCGATCATGGTGTATGATCATTTTAATGTGCTGTTGGATTCTGTTTGCTAGTATTTTGTTGAGGATTTTTGCATCTATGTTCATCAGTGATACGGGCCTGTAGATTTCTTTCTTTGTGACATCTTTGTCTGATTTTGGTATCAGGGTGATGGTGGCCTCATACAATGAGTTAGGGGGTGTTCCTCCCTCTGCTGTGTTTTGTAAGAGTTTGAGAAGGATAGGTGTTAGCTCTTCTTTAAATGTTTGATAGAATTCGCCTGTGAAGCCATCTGGTCCTGGGCTTGTGTTTGTTGGAAGATTTTTCATCACAGTTTCAACTTCAGTGTTTGTGATTGGTCTGTTTATATTTCTGTTTCTTCCTGGTTCAGTCTCACAGGTTGTGCTTTTCTAAGAATTTGTCCATTTCTTCCAGGTTGTCCATTTTATTGGCATACAGTTGCTTGTAGTAATCTCTCATGATCCCTTGTATTTCTGCAGTGTCAGTTGTTACTTCTTTTTCATTTCTAATTCTGTTGATTTGAGGCTTCTCCCTCTTTTTCTTGATGAGGCTGGATAATGGTTTATCAATTTTGTTTATCTTCTCAGAGAACCATCTTTTAGTTTTATTGACCTTTGTAATCATTTCCTTCATTTCTTTTTCATTTATTTCTGATCTGATATGATCTTTATGATTTCTTTCCTTCTGCTAACTTTGGAATTTTATTGTTCTTCTTTCTCTCATTGCTTTAGGTGTAAGTTTAGGTTGTTTAGAGATTTTTCTTGTTTCTTGAGGCAGGATTGTATTGCTATAAACTTCCCTTTTAGAACTGCTCTTGCTGCATCCCTTAGGTTTTGGGCCATCGTGTTTTCAATGTCATTTGTTTCTAGGTATTTTCTGATTTCCACTTTGATTTCTTCAGTGACCTTTTGGTTATTTGGTAGCGTATTGTTTAGCCTCCATGTGTTTGTATTTTTTACAGATTTTTTCCTGTAATTGATATCTAGTCTCATAGCGTTGTGGTTGGAAAAGATACTTGATATGATTTCAATTTTCTCAAATTTACCAAGGCTTGATTTGTGACCCCAGATATGATCTGTCCTGGAGAATGTTCCATGAGCAGTTGAGAGGAAAGTGTATTCTGTTGTTTTTGGATGGAATGTCCTATACATATCAGTTAAGTCCATCTTGTTTAATGTGTCAATTAAAGCTTGTGTTTCCTTATTTATTTTCATTTTGGATGATCTGTCCATTGGTGAAAGTGGGGTGTTAACATCCCCTACTATGATTGTGTTACTGTCGATTTCCCCTTTTATGGCTGTTAGCATTTGCCTTATGTATTGAGGTCCTCCTGTGTTAGGTGCACAAATATTTACGATTGTTACATCTTCTTCTTGGATTGATCCCTTGATCATTTTTAGTGGCCTTCTTTGTTTCTTGTAATAGTCTTTATTTTAAAGTCATTTTGTCTGATATAAGAATTGCTGCTCCAGGTTTCTTTTGATTTCCATTGGCATGGAATATCTTTTTCCATCCCCTCACTTTCAGTCTGTATGTGTCCCTAGGTCTGAAGTGGGTCTCTTGTAGACAGCACGTATATGGGTCTTGTTTTTGTATCCATTCAGCCAATCTGTGTCTTTTGGTTGGAGCATTTAATCCATTTACATTTAAGGTAATTATATGTATGTTCCTATTATCATTTTCTTAACTGTTTTGAGTTGTTGTTGTAGGTCTTTTCCTTCTCTTGTGTTTCCTGCCTAGAGAAATTCCTTTAGCATTTGTTGTAAAACTGGTTTGGTGATACTGAATTCTCTTAGTTTTTGCTTGTCTGTAAAGGTTTTCATTTCTCCGTCGAATGTGAATGAGATCCTTGCTGGGTAGAGTAATCTTGGTTGTAGGTTTTTCCCTTTCATCACTTTAAATATGTCCTACCACTCCCTTCTGGTTTGCAGAGTTTCTGCTGAAAGATCAGCTGTTAACCTTATGGGGATTCCTGTGTATGTTATTTGTTGCTTTTCCCTTGCTGCTTTTAATATTTTTTCTTTGTATTTAAGTTTTGATAGTTTGATGAATATGTTTTTTGGTGTGTTTCTCCTTGGATTTATCCTGTATGGGACTCTCTGTGCTTCCTGGACTTGATTGACTATTTCCTTTCCCATATTAGGGAAGTTTTCAACTATAATCCCTTCAAATATTTACTGATTCCCTTTCTTTTTCTCTTCTTCTTCTGGGACCCTTGTAATTTGAATGTCGGTGCATTTAATGTTGTCCCAGAGGTCTCTGAGACTGTCCTCAATTCTTTTCATCCTTTTTTCTTTATTCTGCTCTGCGGTAGTTATTTCCGCTGTTTTATCTTCCAGGTCACTTATCTGTTCTTCTGCCTCAGTTATTCTGCTATTGATCCCTTCTAGAGAATTTTTAATTTCATTTATTGTGTTCTTCATCATTGTTTGTTTGCTCTTTTGTTCTTCTAGTTCCTTGTTAAACGTTTCTTGTATGTTCTCCATTCTCTTTCCAAGATTTTGGATCATCTTTACTATCATTGCTCTGAATTCTTTTTCAGGTAGACTGCCTATTTCCTCTTCATTTGTTTGGTCTGGTGGGCTTTTACCTTGCTCCTTCGTCTGCTGTGTGTTTCTCTGTCTTCTCATTTTGCTTAACTTACTGTGTTTGGGGTCTCCTTTTCACAGGCTGTGGGTTCGTAGTTCCTGTTGTTTTTGGTGTCTGCCCCCAGTGGGTAAGGTTGGTTCAGTGGGTTGTGTAGGCTTCCTGGTGGAGGGGACTTGTGCCTGTGTTCTGGTGGATGAGGCTGGATCTTGTCTTTCTGGTGGGCAGGACCGTGTCCGGTGGTGTGTTTTGGGGTGCCTGGAGCTTGTTATGATTTTAGGCAGCCCGTCTGCTAATGGGTGGGGTTGTGTTACTGTCTTGCCGGTCGTTTGTCATGGGGTGTCCAGTACTGTAGCTTGCTGGTTGTTGAGTGAAGCTGGGTCTCAGCATTGAGATGGAGGTCTCTGGGAGAGCTCTCAGCGATTGATACTACGTGGGGCTGCGAGGTCTCTGGTGGACCAGTGTCCTGGACTTGGCTCTGCCACCTCAGAGGCTCAGGCCTGGCCCCCAGCTGGAGTTCCCACACCCTGCCAGCCGTATGACAGTGAATGTGGCAGTCTCCACTATGACGTCAGATTATAAGGTTCTACAATAGCTGTTCAGCTAGAACAGGCTGACTTGGGAGCCCTTTGTCTATGAGGCTGTCTTCGGCAGCTGGTGGATAAAAGAGCAGGTCTCTGCATGTGCTGCCAGAGTCTTAAGCGTTTATATAGACGTCTTCAGTGTGTTCAGTCACAGACTTGGTACAGGTGGTCTCAAGAACACCTTACACTCTCAACGTTGTGTGCTTGAAACAGCTCCTAAGCCTGAGGGTCTACTAGCTGCAAGAAGACGAGACCACCTCGGGTGGCCCGCCAGCTGTGATTCTTGCCGCGAACCCTGCTGTTGCTGTCATGGCATCCGGCTTCCCCCGCCGCTCCGCAATGAGTTTTCAGTGAAGCTTTCTCTCTGTGCTGAGGAGATTCATGCTGCCTGAGTTGCCCAAAGCCATAGAGCACATAAATATTGGGGCCGGGGTACAAACCCAGCAAATCTGCCTCCAAAGTCTTTGTTAACTCATCCTGTCTGAAGCAAGGTCCTGGTGCAACACCCCAGTATATGTGGCAGATGGTGGGCAGGACACGGCCTACAATTATTTTTATAACTTGATTTTATCTTGTTTTCAAGGCCAGCAGCTTTTTGAGGGTGTTCTAGTTTACCTTTCAGTTATTTTTAATGTTACTGTCCACGGAAGAAACCCACTGAAAAATCAGTTAGTCCTAGAACTTCATCTTCTATCTCCGTCCAACGGAGGAAGAAATACATCATTCCTAAAAGTCCATTAAAAGTTCACTCTGTAGTAAAGGATTTAAATGAGAAATTCCCAACATTTAGAGGCGTAGTTCTTGTGTCTTAAAAAAATATTACGTTGAACATAGTCCAGGTTAAATAAATGCCTTTTGTGTGAAGATATTTCCACATGGAAGATGTCCAGATCATGCATCTGTGCCTGGTTAATATTTAATACTAAGAATTTGATAATATTTAATAACATTTCTTTTATGCAAATAAGACTTCTTCTTGGGGTTCAGACCACCATATAACCATGCAAGAAGAAGAGAAAAAGACACAAAAGTAACATAAATGATATGACTGAGTTAGCTCTATTTATATGTGTATGTGAAGTAGAAATTATCTCAGTCTACTAAATCATGAAGATGCATTATTGCATTTATGTTTAAGTAATAATAAACATCAAAGTATCTTGAATCTAGTAAGTACCAGATCAATGTTTGGGGTGGGGGAGGAAAAAAGGGGAAAGGGAGAGAATGAAAGAGAAGGAATTTAGCTACTTGATTCTTCAAATGGGCAGGAAAGAAAATAACCACAGATGCCTTTATAATACTGCTTGCTAATGGAAGTGTGCTAAATGCTGGATAAACCTCTTCAAGTTAGGAGAATGGGTGACTGGTTTATACCAAGAGATGGAGGCCTGGTTCCCACTGAAGATTGGGATGGCCTTGAATAAGCCTCTTAGCCCTAGAACCAAAACGTGTAACCCACCACAGTATCCAAGCTAAATGTCCAGCATGTGTTCAGTATCTACCTGCTTGTTTAAACATCAGAGTCACCTTATGTAGCAAACATCATCATTTCTAATCTACAAACAATGAAACTGAGGCTCAGAGAGGCTCAGTAACTTGTCCAGGGTCAATGGAATTTGAACTCAGGTCTGTTGGACTCCAAAATCTGTTCCTCACCTCAATCTGTGTATGTCAGAACTTTCCCATACACCTCCACCCATTTTTCTGGATTTGCATTCGAATTGTTGGAGATAAGCATCAATATATTTTTTTAAAATATTTATTTATTTATTTATCTTTGGCTGCGTCGGGTCTTAGTCGCAGCATACAGGATCTTCCATTGCAGTGCACGGGCTCTTTGTTGCGGCACGTGGGCTTCTCTCTAGTTGTGGTGTACGGGCTCCAGAGCGCATGTGCTCGGTAGTTGCAACATGGACTTAGTTGCCCTGTTGCCTGTGGGATCCTAGTTCCCTGACCAGGGATCAAACCTGCATCCCCTGCATTGGAAGGCGGATTCTTAAGCACTGGACCACCAGGGAAGTCCCAGCATCAACATTCTTATTTGCCTTTTCTCTCTGTAGCAGGCGCTGAAAGTAGGGGGCATAAATTAATGTATTTTAAAATGCTCTGTACAGTGCAGACAATTGCCACTCTTTCTAAAGAATCGTATAGAAGTAGAAGCAAATTGTCTGACCAGAAGTTTTTTTAATTTTGGCAGATACTGACTACCTCCAGAAAACGATTAACCTTTGGGAAATCCTTCTTCCTTTTCCATTTCTCCCACCTGACTTCTTAGTACAAGGTCCGTATGAAATGCCTATCTGGTTGTTTTGAGGGAATAAGAAGACTCGAAGGATGAAAATGCAAAGTAAGAGAGATTTGTGTAGTACATGCATCTGACCTTCCTGAGATTGATTCTTGGTGTGGTTGAAAAGTATCCTAGAGTTTTAGCTTTTGGTCATAGTTGCTTGGTGTTAAACTTGAGCATGTACCTCATTGGAATCTCTCTCAGCTTCTGTTTTTCAGAAGATTGGAATAGAAAGTCCTTGACTTCTCATCCATTCATAAAATATATGATCTCATATCTCTTTGATATTTGCCATGTATTAGTATAATGTGAAGACATGTGCACTAGCTTGTAACTTATAGAGAAAACTTAAAGTGACTTATGTGTATGAAAATATAAACATATATGTATCTCTGATGTCGTATTGCATGTAGATGATTCACTACGCTTGAAGGCCATGGTTTTTGTTTCTTTTTCTGTGCTAGTCTTTGTCTCGTTTTGGGGTTGAGTGGCTTATACAAAAAAATGGCTTATTTGGAGCCATACTTGCATTCTGTCATGTTTGACCAAAGAGGATATTACTCAAAATCAGAGACCAGTAGGACCCCCAAGGTATCCTCTTACTCTCTAAATGGTAGATGGCTTTAGCGACAGCTCCCAGAAATTTTAACTGCCACTGGCCTTCAGGAATCTCGATGTAAATGAACTAGGCTTGATGGTCATGATGTCGTAGAATTAGAACTGTGTTCTGGCTTCGTCACTTTGAGGGATTACTCTGAATTTCAGAAATACGTACTAAACTTGTTGAAGTGCTTAGAAAATAGTAACGTCAGCGTGCCTGTATTAAATTGTTAATTTCTTTGATGTTTTCAGTCAAGCACAGGCACAGTGTTACATAGCTGTATACATAATCCTGTCTCCATGTGATTTATGTCAGTTTACATCATTACGGAAATATCGTAATGCTTCATTAAGCATTAGGGAATTAGGTGTTGTGCATTAGTGATTTTACCAAAAGATTCTCTCTCTTAAACGCCTTAAAGAATTAAAATAATCAATCTTTAATAGAAGTCTCTTTGAAGTATGTGCTTTCCCATTTCTCCTTAGAGTACAGTAAACCTAATTTTATATTTTCTTGATGCTTCAGGGTCCTTATTAATACACTTATTACTATGCGTGCCCTGAATAATGATGCTCTCAGGGGCTATTAAGGGTGTAGGACAGTTCGGTCTTTTTTGCTTTAAAATCCCCTCCCTCATCTCCATTTCCCTGAGATGCTACTTCTCCTATCAGGCTGCCTCTTGCTTTGTAATTTATGTTTCTATGGTCTAGAAAAGCAGACAACCGAGCCCATTTAACTTGTAACTAAAATTAAAGTAAACTAGCTAGGAGTGGGAGCTTGGGGAGTCCTCAGAATGATTTAACTGCATGAGTTTTAATGCATGGATTTGTGCCATCCATACTGCTGGCTGCGTTGCTTTTTTGGCTTCTTGCTAGCTAGAAACTTGACTCTGATTTAGATTCGTGACTTAAAACTCTGGAAAGTATTTTAAAGTAATGCCTGGATTCATACAGAGGAAGACAATTTGTTGAATCTATTTCAAATCATTAATAAGGGTGAAAGCCCTCTGAATTAAAATACATCAATATGAAGAAAAAATATTATCTGAGTTTCAGAATCATATTCTCATGTAACTGGCTTACCAGCTATTCCAGTGGTTTCGTTAAACTGAGAAGAAATGGACACGTATGGAAGATTTTTCTTCCTTTAGCTTCAGCTCACAATCTGAAAGGACTTTTTTTCTTTCTTGCGTATTTTTGCTAAGCAACTATGAGCCCATTATAAATTTTGCAATTCCATTGAGGCAAATTAAAATTTTAACTGAACCTTCTCGTAAACTGGCAACGTGAGGCTTGAAAATAGTTTAATGACCTCATTAGAAAATTCATCCAACCTGTGATTTTAGACAGGTGCATTTGAAAATAACCTTTTAGGTGTATTCTAAACAAACAAAACCTGGTATGCTCTAAAGGAAGCTAGTCCTGTAAAATTTCCACCTCAAATTTGTAAGCTGAGACTTAGATTTGAAGAGGAAAAAAGGGTTAGAAAAATCTCTCTCTTATCTTTGGGGTCTTGATAGGAGAATATGACTGGATTTTCTCTATATCTGAATAAGTCAATTGTAGGCTAGTGTTCATAGGCAGATACATACGAGTTTTGAATGTGTAATTTCCTTATTTAGACAGTTAAAGTGTCTTTTCTCACCTATGCAAGTTAGGAAATGACAGTAACTTTAACATGAGCATTTAAGAAGGTAAAAATTCTACTTTGAATATGAACGACATAGTAAATCCTTAAGGTGCTGTTCAAACAATAGTTCAAACAACCCTCATATGAAATAGAGGACCTCTAGGAAATAGAGTAGTAGTACTCCTTAACATTCAAAACACCTAGAATTTGTTACAGCCCACTTTCCAACAACTTTACTTTTCCCCTCTCACTTTATTTTTTTTGTGTGTGGTACTTGGGCCTCTCACTGTCGTGGCCTCTCCCGCTGCGGAGCACAGGCTCCAGACGCGCAGGCTCAGCAGCCATGGCTCACGGGCCCAGCCGCTCCGCGGCATGTGGGATCTTCCCGGACGGGGCATGAACCCGTGTCCCCCTGCACCGGCAGGCGGACTCTCAACCACTGCGCCACCAGGGAAGCCCTCCCCTCTCACTTTCGGTGAATATTTTTCTTCCAGTTTCATCACTGTGATAGTCTCTAAGGCTCAGTCATTGTCTTTCCGTTGTTTCTCGTCCAATTTCCCTGGGAAGCCCGTTCTCTCCCTTAATTTTATACTGAGACCTCTTTGGTTGTCCCTTTGCTTCTGATTTCTTGTCAGTTCTCCAATTACATATATTCAGTTTGACCGTAAGACATTTTCACTGGGATATCCCAACTCATTCAAAAGATGAATCGATCCCACCCCCAGCCCAAAGCAGACCCCTTCCTAACCTCCCCATCAGGGTTGGGGCATCACTCAAGTTCAGTGCAGAAAGGGATACGATATAAGAAATTAGGTGCTTACATCACTAGGAGAATGAAAAGGTAATGGAAAGTTATCTGAATCCATTTAGGTAGGTGGGTCATCAGAGTCAGGAAAGAACGCAACAGAAACTCAGACACAGACCTGAGGATTCAAGTACATGATTGCATTCCCTAGCAAAAATCCTCAGGAAAAAAATCCCTAGCAAAAGTGAAAGAAACAGGAGAATCTTAGTCCTTAAGAATAGAGTTCAAGGATGAAACTGAGAAAAGGACTCAGTTACCGCAACTGGGATTCCAGGATCGGAATACTTGGGCAGAGCAGGATTAGCCACAGGTTTTAATACCAGATGCCTGCCTGTGTGCCTAGAACATAGGATGTGGTAAAATCAAAACATACCAAGTAATTTTTTTGGAAGAAAGAATGAATGAAATCCACAGATAAAATATTCAAAATTGGGCTTCCCTGGTGGCGCAGTGGTTGAGAGTCCGCCTGCCGATGCAGGGGACACGGGTTTGTGCCCCAGTCCGGGAAGATCCCACATGCCGCGGAGCGGCTGGGCCCGTGAGCCATGGCCGCGGAGCCTGCGCGTCCGGAGCCTGTGCTCCGCAACGGGAGAGGCCACAGCGGTGAGAGGCCCACGTACCACAAAAAAAAAAAAAAAAAAAAAATTTTTCAAAATTTGCTCATTGACTTGAAGCAGAGCAGACAGTTGAGGTTTGGTTGTCCTTCCTGTTAGTGTAAAATCCTATGATGACTCAGGGCACTGGAGCGCAAGCAGAATCAGCCTCTGGTTGGGAGGAATCTTCCATTGAGACTGAGCACATCTGGTGGGATCTGTCCCTGGTATTTCTCTAAAAATAACTTTAGTCACAAGCTATGTAGATGCTACATTTAATTCCTATTACTCTCAATTAAGTCAAGAGCAAGGTTTATTTTTAAATCCTTTCTGTTACTATTACCCTGTTTTAAAAGCCTATTCAAATTTTTATGAAATTTTAACTTCATTTTATTTGACAACATGTAGCATTGTGCTTTTTAAAATAATGATTAAAATATTTTAAAAGCTTCCTTAGCTCATTAGATCTGTTGGGTAGACCTGTTAAATATTTTTAAGGATTCATTTCAATGATTTGATTAAACCTCAAACACAAACATGTAATCCTCTCATGTTCTTTTAATAATGTAGAAAGGAGCTTTCAGAAAGCCAGAAGTTTAAAAAAAGGAGCTTAAACTCAGATGTCATTCAAAATTTGACTTCCATGAAATACCCTAATCTCTTTTCTTTCCATATCCTTTCCAAGAACCATTATAAGTAAAATAGTGCACTAGACTTTTCTTTAAGAAAAGAAATTAATATAAAATAGTTATCAAAGGGCTTCCCTGGTGGCGCAGTGGTTGAGAGTCCACCTGCCGATGCAGGAGACACGGGTTTGTGCCCCGGTCCGGGAGGATCCCACATGCTGCGGAGCAGCTGGGCCCATCAGCCATGGCCGCTGAGCCTGTGCATCCAGAGCCTGTGCTCCGCAGTGGGAGAGGCCACAACAGTGAGAGGCCCGCGTACCGCAAAAAAAAAAAAAAAAGTTGCCTCACTGGAGGGTTTAAATTATTGGGATTAAGTCATCCGTATACCTTTTCCCCCACCCTCTTTTGTCCAAAGTAAAAATAAAGTAATAGTCTGGTTTCTATATTTGGTAATGCCTGTGGTTTGAATCCTGTGCTATTGTATTGTACTAAGGTGTGGTTATAATACACAGGTGGCCCGTGCACGTGGTGACAGGGAATGAGGATGAGAATGGGTGGGTCTGTTCCTGTTGTCATTCACCTGGACAGAGAGGCCCATGGCTCTAGAAATCCGAAAGTGAGAGAGCAGGCTGCAGGTGGTGGGAGAGGAAAACATGTCTCTTGGGCTCACCTGTGAAGCATCAGTCAGAGAGTCTGCTTGGGCCTCTTGGGATTGGAAGGGGTGATGTGTGTAAAGACGTGCTAAGGAAAATAAGAGGAGGGAGTTTTGTTCCTCTTGGGGCCTCAGCATTAAAGACGGAGCAGTGTCCCCTGAAGGCGGTGTGGAGAAGTAACTGTCAAAGAGAAAGCTGGACGTTAGTTTCAGGCCGTAAGACAGATTTTATTCCTTATTACTGCAATAGTAAATAGAACCCTGTGTAACACTGGGTACGCTAAAGGAAAAGCCCTGAAGGCCAGTAAGGGGTGTGATCAGCCGTCTGTGTCTGTTCGCTGGCTCTTGCTGAAGTTCAGCTCCTACCCTCCCACAGAGACCGGAAGACAGGGGCTCTGTCCTTTTTGATGATTATGTTTCAAAGGAATGGCTTCCATATCCTTGAGGAGGACACTCCTGGGTTGTAGAAGATACGTATACATCTGCCTCTGTCTCAAAGGCACAGAGAAAGGATTTACTATTGTCAGTTTTCTAAAGTAAATGCCCAAAGAAAAGGGAGCCCAGGGGCTTGTGTCAGGTTTCGGCTGGAACAAACAGTAGGTTCTTTGGGCAGTACTCAGCTTTCTCAGGCAGGTACTTTCGGAAGCTATCGTCATCATCCAGGGGATGCAGCCTTGAGCTGCTAGAAACTATATGTGTTGCTTCAAGTCTCTTAGTGTCAGGGGTGGACAAAATCGTTAGTGTTGAAAATTGAGTTCTTAGAGGCCAGGTCAAGAAGAGGCTTAGAGGAGCCTCTGGACTAGAGTTTGGTCAAGGAGAGAGTCTTTCTCACCACTTTGGGAGAAACTCCAAGGGGAAAACGAGGCGGATGTCAGAGGGATTGGTCCAGCGTTTCCTTCCACTGGTTACCTTGCAGCCTCCATTTGTAGTTAGTGAGGAAAACGTCGTTTCCTCACACTGACAACAAGAATTTGTTAAGTGACTTAGGAGGAAACGTGCCATTTCTACCTGAGATTTTCTTTGTAAAGTTAAACTTTAGCTTTTGAAGAAGTTAGGATTTCAAGGTTCAACATCCGAGGTTATGTTGATTCTCATGTATCATAAGCTTCTTTAGCTCAAGGATCAAAAGTGTGAACATGACATGGAGCCCGGAAATGCATTTTTTTATATGAAAGCCACAGTTTTATACCTAGTTTTGAAAGCAATGATGTCAAGAAGGTTTCTTTTGCCGTTTGTCTTTTTTTTTTTTTTTTTTTTTGCCACACAGCTTGAAGGTTTGTTCTTCCTCCTTCAACTTATGGGAGAACTCTATAAAGTTCTTTCTCTTGGGTTTTCTACAACAGGGGTTAGCAAACTATGACCCACAGGCCAAATCCGTCTCCCACTTTATTTTTGTAAGTAAAGTTTTATTGGAACACAGCCACCTTACTCATTTGTGTACTGTCTAGAGCTGCTATGACAGAATTGGGTAGTTTCTTAAAGACTGGTGGCTGTCTGCCCTTTACAGAAAAATTTGCCAACACCTGCTCTACATATTCACAAACTAATTCTTTTTTTCATTATAAATATATTCTCTACCTGTTTGAAACATAGAGTTGAAATGCTTACAGAATCCATACTTACTACCTTTGAACGCAGTTGTATTTCCCCCCAAATTTTCATTTGAGGAACTCAAGTTGAATGGACAGCATTGTTTCAAGCCCCATGGGAGTTTCAAAGAAAGCAACCATGTGCATACCAGGTAGCCAGGTTTCCTCATAAACTAGAAACTTTGGCTCATATAATTAAAGACTTTCATCACGCACAATGGAGAGAGGTACAAATATTTGCAGTGTAGCTACTGTCCTTCATGAATTATAAAGACACTTGTGGATAAGTTTCTATTTTGGAGATAAAAATGGCAATAACAACAAAATTTTTTCTCTGAAAAATGTAAACTTTCCTCTTATTCATCCTTTCCATTAAATTTATCCCCTTTTCCTCTATAAAGAAATCAAGTCTTATAATCCCAGAGGGTCAAAGGAGACCTTTAGCTTGTGATATTATTTCTGTGACCTGAGGTGAAGAAATGGCAACTTTTAAAAGCATTTAAGCTCACGGCCAAACATTAGGTATTAGAGTCTCATAATTTTCCTCTCCCTGAGTTTTGACATCTTATAACTAACTTCATCCCATCACACCCATTAGGATAGCTATTTAAAAAACAAAAAAAACCCCCAAAAAAACAGAAATAATAAGTGTTATGAGGATGTGGAAAATTGGAGCTTTTGTGCACTTTTGGTGGGAATGTAAAACGGTGCAGCCACTAAGGAAAACAGTATGGTGGTTCCTCAAAAAATTAAGCATAGAACTGCTACATACATGATCCAGCCATCCCACTTCTGAAGCAGGATCTCAAAGAGATATTTGCACACACGTGTTCATAGCAGCATTATTCACAATAGCCAAGCGGTGGGAGCAACCCTAAGTGCCCATCGACAGATGAATGGATAAACAAAATGTGATATATACACATACAATTGAATATTTATCCAGCTTTAAAAAGGAAGTCCTGTCACATGCTACAACATAGATGTACCTTGCTAAGTGAAATAAGACAGTCACAAAAAAAGACAGATATTGTATGATTTCATTTATATGAGGTACCCAGAGGAGTCAGATTCATAGATACAGAAAGTAGAATGGTGGTTGCCAGGGGCTGGCAGGGGAGAAGAATGGGGAGTTATTGTTTAGGCATAGAGCTTCAGTTTTACAAGATGAAAATACTGGTTACACAATAATATGAATATACTTAAACTACTGAACTGTACCCTTGGGAGTGGTTACAATGGTAAATTTTATGTCACGTGTATTTTACCACAATTTAAACAATGCTAAGCTGATCGCATCCCTGAGCCAATAGCTTTGACAGAACGTGTGACAAAGTCCAGACAGTTTCTGTTTTGTCTGTGTCTTCACGCTTTCACAGCGGTTAGCTTATCTCGTTATAGCTCTGCCAGGTGACAGGATGTTTTGATAGGAAAAGAAATCAAATCAAGCTGATTGATCTGTTTTCATGGCTCATTCCTGTAACATTGTATAGACACAACCTCAGGCAAGATTTTTCTATTAACTTGTCGATGAGGCCAGCGAAGCCACTTTTGTGGGTTTGTGAGGAAGAAAGAAAATGGGTTGATGGTTTCCTTCGCCTCTGAACACCATTGAGATCAGCTAGATTCCCATCAGGACCACGGCCATCAAATCCTTCATCCCCTCCCTCACTCAAGCCCAGATGGTACCTAAGAATCAACATCTGAATTCTAAGTTGCTGCCCTGGCCCAGACATTTCCTCAAATCATTCAGAGTCAATCCCTAGAATTAAGAGACTGCTGGGTAATTTTATGGAGGAAAAAAAAGTTCCATTCATGATGTCATAAAGAATCAGTGTCAAGCAAATGAAAGACATTGATTTCTGCTATTTCCATTGTGAATTAAGCGTTGCGCATTTGTTACCTTTCACTCTGCACGCAACAGTTACTTCAAAAGGAGTGCAAAAGTACCCATCAGAAACAAAACTCGGAAGTTGCGATCACAGAGGAGGAACAGAGAAGGCTGCGTGTTCATTTAAGGGAGCAACGTGCTGCTTGTCATGTCTCGCTGCTTTGTCATAAAGGGAGGGGGTATTGATGGCATCTGTGAGAACAAGCAGAGCCTCAAGGAAAGCTTTGAGCAGCCCTGTGCTTCTAGACCTTTGTTCTTCGTTTCATACGTTAAGAGATTTCTTCTTCTTTTGGCAGTGGTTATGTTTTTCAGTTTTTCCAGTTGCTGCTTGGGTAAATGTTTGATTCACACACCTGCTATTCAAATATTCTGGGATTTTCAGGGAATAATATCTAGGTACTAATGGTTGATTTTTCCCCCCCAATACAGATTAATAACTCACTTCTCTTATTTGTAGACCATGGCTATTTGGCCGTATTGTTTTGTTTTGGTTTGGTTTGGTTTTTTTGCGGTATGCGGGCCTTTCACCGCTGCGGCCTCTCCCGTTGCGGAGCACAGGCTCCGGACGCGCGGGCTCAGCGGCCATGGCTCACGGGACCAGCTGCTCCGCGGCATGTGGGATCCTCCCGGACCGGGGCACGAACCCACACCCCCCGCTTCGGCAGGCGGGCCCCCAACCGCTGCGCCACCAGGGAAGCCCGGCCATATTGTTTTTATCATTAGCTGGCGGATGCTTAGATAAAGAATAGCCAAACCCAGTCTGTTTCTGGGTGAAGCATCTTATCGTGCAAGAGGAGGCGGTTGAGACAGAAATGAAAAACTGTGTTTGGTATGCAGAATAGGAAAGGATGTTCTTAAATTACGTGGACTTTCTCTTAGCTTGGAAGATTTTGTTATTTAATTATATGCAGTTATGCATTTCTTCTTCAGGAGCATTTCTGTTCTGCTTTGGTATAAAAGGCTTGATGTAGCTCAGTTTTTCAAGGACATAGCAAATCTGCACATTTCTTACCTTTATAATTCTCTCCATCGGAAATGACTGATGGGAAGTAACCGAGTGGATATTTACCTTCCAAAACATGGATGTTAACTTAACATACGCATATAAAAGAAGAGAGTGAAATTATAACTTTCTGTGTGACTCTGTATTTCCTTTGGGTAGTTTAACTTTTTCCTAAAGTACAGCGTGATCATAAAAACAATCGCACGACTTACTGAGTTTTATGCGTGAGGCGGGATGCTTTGTCTTCATTTGTGAAACCTCATTTAGTGACAATTAAGTCACTGCTAAACTTTACTAAGATGATTTAAGAAATGATCAGAGTTTACAGGTTACAAAATTTGGCCCAGAAAATAGCAAAAAGCATATCTTTCGTTCTTCTGTATATGCACTGTAATCTGTACATGTTTGTTTATTTATGGATAGTCTCGATGAGTTGTCAGGTGATGGGCAGTATAATGTCATGCTTAAGCTTTCACACACTGGAATCACACGGCTTGGGTTCAAGTCCAATTTTGCACCTTGGACAAGTTACTTAACATCTTGTTTATCTGCAAAATGGTGATAATCAAGCCTCTGGAGTTGTTGTGAAACTTACAATAAAGTACTACATGGAAAGCCCAATAAGTAGTTCCTAATACATTGTGAGTGTTACCATGGCAATGGAAGGGAGAAATCAAGTCTTCACACAAAAATGTCCCTTTCAGACAAAATATTTGTCTGAGTAGACATTTGACGTAACTGTATATAGTTATGGTTTTTAAAATTTTTGTTCAAAATCATTAGTTGACTTTAATCTGAGTAGATACTAAGAGCAGATAAATTCCCTCAGTCTAAGACTGCTGTCTTTCTCTGTCTTATAAAGAATCAGAGAAGTAAGATTTTAAAGCCTAAACATCTTAACACCGCCTTCTGAAGACTTCATTGCAGCAGAATTGATTGGACCATTAGAGGAAAAACAAGCAGTGAAAGAGGCAAACCTATTTCCATTAACTTGACAGCACAAAACCCTTTGAACAAGGGCCCTATTATCTTTGGGGTAACAGGTGGTAGCTGGGTTATTAAGCTGTTCTGGGCAGGATTTCAGATTTCCTTCTTCAGTGCTTTGGGCGATACCTTTCTGTCATAAAGCGATCAGTAATAATTAGGTGTCTGGAATGAAATACAGTACAGCATTATGCTTCCTACGTCTGGAAGAGAAAGTCACTTAACTAGCTCTAAATCAATGAATTTTCTTTTTTATTGCTGACCGGAGTGTTAGAGGTAGCAGAGAATATGATGGAAATGTGAATTGTAGCTTGGTACACAATCACACAAAAAATTAGATGTTAGGACACACTTCCCTGCGAGTAAAAGAAGCAAACACCAAAGCATCAAACCTTTATTTCTAACATAAATACTTTCATTACATTGCATTCTCTATCACCGTAGGGCCACCTGTTCCACGGTTAATGAAATAAAGTCCCTTGTAATAGGTGATATATAGGTGAAAAGACAAAGTGAAGGTTGCAAACAGGGCTTAACCTACGTTACTTTTCAGATCTTAGTTTTATTAAATCATGTTCTACCATGTTCCCATAGGAGGGGACCAGTAAATGGAGAAGGAATTATTTCTACCGTGTCTTGTAAATCTCCGAAGAGAAAAGTGATAGCTATTCTGTTCGAATTTGGTCTGAAGTTTTCCTGTGCAGGTTGGGGTAGCGAGAGAGAAGATGGGATCTGCCAATTGTAACATAAGCTTTCCTCAGTGCCCTCCCAAGAGTGTTGAGCCTGATCCTTGCAAAACTAATTCCCCAAAGTTGCTTCTTACATGCCACTTCAAGGATGGACTCCAAGAACAGTTCAACCTATTTTCAAAAATCAGAATACTTACTTCTGCAAAATTACTCACCTCGAAAACTTTCTGCCAGCTTTCTCCCCCTCAAACTTCAGGTCCCTCTTCTGCTGCCCAGATACTTGCAGGTATTAAGAGCAACCATTCTGTGCTCGTATCTGAACTATTTAAAGAAATGACCAGGAAAGGACTTGTGGCTTTTATTGCCTATGATCACCCTTTCTTTCATTAGCAAGAGTTGTCTGCTGGCCAACTGTATAATTTCATTCTGTGGTGGCTGAGTTTTTTACTCCCCTTCAGAGGCTAATACATAAGTGAAAAGAGAAGCAGAATTAGTAAGGAGGTCCTTTGAATGTTTTTGCTTTGGGAAATAAAACATACATTGAGAAAATGCAGTAAGCATCAATGTACAGTTTAACAGATGGTTATAAAGTGCATATAATTGCTGCCACATCAAAAGAAAAGAAAAAGAAAAAATTGACAGTATCTGGGAGCCCCTTAATGTGCCTCTGTGATTGCAATTTCCCTCCCCACCAAAGGTGGCCGCTGTCCTGATTTTTTATTGTCATCATATCCTTTTCTTTGTAGTTTTAAAGTTTAGAGAGATGCATCTCTAAACCATATATTTAGTTTTGCCAGTTTTGAACTTTATATAAATGGAATCACAGTGTGTGTGTTCTTTTGTCTTGCTCCTTTCACTCAGCATTACTTGTGAGATTCATTCATTTTGTGCGTTTACATTTTATTTTGAGAATTTTCAAACATGAGAGAATTGTATAATGATATCATTGCACAGTTTAATTGTAGAGTTATATAGCCATCACCTAACAGTTACTAAGATGTGGCCAGATTCATTGCTTTTTTTTTTTTCTGAAGGGTTTTGAAGTAAATGACAGACATCTCTAATCATTCATCTCTAAAAACTCAAGAAAATGCCCTCTATAACCCCAATTCCATTATCATAGGTAGCAAAACTAATAGTAATTCCCTAAAATATCGTCTAATACCCAGTTCATATTCATATTTTCCCAACTGACCCCCAAATGCTTTGATAGCTAGTTTGTTCAAACCGGGATCCAATCAAGATCCATGAAAAAGGTGCTTTTAACAGCACAACTTACAGCTTAAAATGAGTCTGTGATCCTTTTTCTCATACACTTCATCAGTGGATAAGGCTCCTGTGGGACCTGACTGCAGGCACTTCTCCCACAGTAAGAGGGAAATAAATCGCCTTGTCTATGCTAATGACATGTCCAACTCTCATGCTCTCCGACTCCAGAGGAAATTATACTGTCTGCATTACTGTCAGAAAGAAGTACCTAATACCAATTATGTCAAAACCCAGATTGTTGTTTTGGACAGATACTCTGTAGTATTGAGCTGATCAAGGTTAAGTCTAGTCTTTACTTATCTGGAGAATGGATGAGGGACTGCCCATCTGGGGAGGTCAGTGGAATGCAGATGTCTACCAGCTGAAGTCTCTACCAGGACCACAGGAGGACTGGTAGATGGATGGCTGGTCACTTTGCTCCATTAGGATCTTTCTGGACCTTTCAGTCATGCCTTTGCTCATTTAATATTGCAGGACTTTAGGTTTTCTGTTGTGTTTGATTCAAACATTGACCAGAAAGCTCCTTATGAAAGATCTTGGCCCCCCTGTGTCCCTGCTGAGTTAGAAAAGCTGACCTCCCTGGTTCCTTTTTACAACAGAACAACCACATTTGCTTCCTGCAACCTGGAATTTAGATCATTGTTTGGCAGAAGATTTTCCTCGGAATGAAAGACCCATGGTACTCCATGAAAGGGTCATACTGTCAAATGAATTTGGGGGAAACACTGGGTTAAACTGAGTTAAACTGGTTTCTTTAGGTCCTCTCCTGCTAACGAACACTGTGATTCTCCAGTGGTACATGGCATTTCCCAAAACTATTGTCCTCCAACCCTTTCCTCAGAGCATCTCTGGGGGTTACTATTCTGCAGAACAGACTGTGGAAAGTGCTGATCTAGACGACTTGGATGTAATCACAAACAACAGTAAATAAACAATCTCATCTCCTACCTCATGGGCCGGGAAGAGTTTATGTAAGCTAGCTACTCAGTGTTGCACGAGTACATTGGGTAGGTTACCATGTTAGAGATGAGGAACCTTATTCATGCACCCCATCCACTTGGACCATCACTGGAGTTCACGTTGTAACAATGTGAATCAGGATCTACGCTTATTACGTGATGAGGACAATTACACCTTAGATTCAATCTTTTAGTTGAAATTTCCACATGGTTTAGGTTTTTAGAGGGGAAAATAGTTCTAAACTGGTCAGTCTCTCTGGTTTTTAAAAAAAATTTTATTAAAGTATAGTTGATTTCAATGTTGTGTTAATTTCTGCTGTACAGAAAAGTGATTCTGTTTATATATATATTCTTTATTCTTTTCCATTATGGTTTATCACAAGATATTGAATATAGTTCTCTGTGCTATACAGTTGGACGTTGTTCAGTCTTTCTGATTTTGAGGCTCACTCAGCCTTAATTGCCAAATATATTAAAAGCGATTTTTCATTTTGAATTAGTAATTCAATAAGCTTTCTTTGGATAATCGAGTAATCAAAAACCTTCTTGCCTAGTGATTCTACATTTAGCAAAATGTTTAGATATTCATAGGACCCCTCAACATCATCTGAGTTGGTAAAAGTCGGTGCTCATACAGATTGCTTCTAGATTAACAGGACTTCTTGAATGTGTTTATCATACCATTCTGTCTGAAACTAGATGTTTAAAATTGCATTCTTTTCTACTTCTTTCTTCAACACAGCATTTAGATTGATAACCTTGTTGCTTTTCTCCTTAATTTCCTTATGAAATAGAAGATCAACTGGTATTTGTCATCTGATCTTTTGAAATGGAAGACCTCTGGATTTATCCCTTCCTCCAAATCCTTGCTCTCCTTTCCCCTCTTTTATATATTGTATGTATACATTTAATTTTTTTTTTTTTGCGGTACACGGGCCTTTCACTGTCGTGGCCTCTCCCGTTGTGGAGCACAGGCTCTGTATGCGCAGGCCCAGTGGCCACGGCTCACAGGCCTAGCAGCTCCGCGGCACGTGGGATCTTCCTGGACCGGGGCACGAACCCGTGTCCCCTGCATCGGCAGGCGGACTCTCAACCACTGCGCCACCAGGGAAGCCCGTATACATTTAATTTTGAAAGAGAGTCTCTTCATCTTAAGGAAAATGGATGCATTTTCTCTGGAGATAGTGTAAATGTGGGTTGGTTGTTTCACGTTGGGTCCTTCTAGGAGGTAGTTGCATCATGTTAATAATTTTCCGTATTTATGATGTCAGCTGGGAAGTAGAGGTAGGTTCCAGGTTCTGGAGGCTCACTCCATTTGTTACTTGTAGCTCTCTAGCATAAATTCACTTTCACTGGAGTTGTCAAATTTTAAAGGGATTAAAAGCTACAGATTTTACTTGCAAGTTGCCTATTCTAACCACTGAAAGCGTAAGACTCTGCAGTAAGCTACTGCAGATTTCATCATTTCTCAATTGTTTTCCCCCCTTCAAGCTTCTATCCCGTACAGAATGTAATTTAAAGGCAGTTGAGCAGAGAATTCAACAGAGATAGATTATCCTAGAGAAAAATATGAACAACTCCCTGCTCTGGTACTCTGAGAACCAGATGACTGAAAAAGCATCAATATTACTTTTTTCCCCCATTTCCTCATTTTATGAAATATAAGAGTTTCTTTCTTCCATCAGTACGGGGAGCACAGCGAAAATACCCTGCCCAGTAAGCCTAGTGATATATTTTAGAAAAATTCGTTTACCTGTTCACATGGGTGCCTGAACAGGCATATTCACAGTAGCAATGTTTGTAGGCCAAAAATGCAAAGCAACTTAAAGTTTCTTCAGCTGCAGATGGTGAAATAAGTTCTGGCGCTTATATCCCATGTCATGGTATGTGGTACTCAAAAAGAATGAGGTGCTTCTGTATGTACTGATGGGAAGATCTCTAAAACATATTTATAAATGAGAGGAGAAAAAAGAGTTATAGAGCAATATGAGCAGAATGATCCCATTTGTGGTTTTAAAAACTGTATTTATATAGTGTGGGTGTGTGTGGGAAAGGGGGAGAGAGAGAGAGGGAGGAAGGAAAAGAGAGAATGAAAATATCAAAGAAGGGCAGTAGTGAGATTGGATGAGTTGGGTCTACGGAAGGAGGGACAATGAAAAAGGAGTTTGTTTTCTGTTTCTTGAATTATTTACAGTGAAAATGTTTCATGTATTTTTATAAATAAAAAAATAAAAGAACACGTGTATGTGAGCACATGAAAAAAATAAAAAGAGAATGTCCTAGTTATTTTTTAAAAAATCATCCATCGTAGGCATTCACTAAGCAGAACAAGCCCATCCAAGATGCCTGTTTTAAATTCACTGATGTTAAAGAAGCATAGGATTCCTTGGCTTAGCCCATACCATGTGGATAGGGAGACTGAAAAAAAAATAATTAGGGGGAGGTGATGGGGAACAGGCTTTTAGTAAATATGGCATATACTGCAGTGGTGGCTCAAAAGAGGTTTACGGTAGTGATTAGAACAGCTGTCACTCCATTACCAGGGTTAGTCTCTGTGCCTTGGTGGAATTTACTGCTGAGAATCGGTCCTTCACCAGACTTTCTGTTACTAAAGCACTCACTCAAATGCAAACAGACTTCAGAGCAATAGAGTGGAACATAAAGCTGTGAAAACCAAAACCCTCATTAGTTTTTCCCTTTGTTTACAAACCAGTGCAAGAATAGGTGTGTTTTAAAATGTAGGCTTTATTATTATTCAGGTATGGTGAAGCCCACAGATCAAGAGACAATTGCCATTGAAAAGAGAGTCTGTTATATTCACAGATCCCGAAGAGAACGGGTCATGCCAGGCCATGGAGAGCCACGTGGAGAAGCACCAGGGTGGTTCAGGAAGCAGAAAGGGAGGAGAACGTGGGCAAGAGCCTTTATTGTGGTTTCCACAGGAAGGAATGTGCAGGACAGGGTTAGCAGGTGTGCCTGGCTACTGTGAATCATTTTAGTGGCTCTGGGGCATAAGGACTGTCTCTAGTTGTCTGGTACCTGGCCCTGGGGTGATGAGGGCAGGAGAACCTTGGCCTGTAGTGCAAGAACTTCGTAAAGGAGATGATTGAGGACAGGGGCTCTGGAGTGGTTGCTTTGCATATGAAGGGCAGGCTCATAGGCAAGTCACTTACTATCTGTAGGAATCTGTTAGCCCTGGGAGGGGCTGTCTGTCTCTAGGATCAGCATGGCTCCTAGATGTCAATGTATCTGAAGTACGAAAAATAAAAAGGCACGGTCAATAGATGGTGATAAAATGCAAGAATACCTATGCCAGCAGCCGCATAGCACAGGGAGATTAGCTCGGTGCTTTGTGACCACCTAGAGGGGTGGGAGGGAGACACAAGAGGGAGGAGATATGGGGATATATGTATATGTATAGCTGATTCACTTTGTTGCAAAGCAGAAACACGCCATTGTAAAGCAATTATACTCCAATAAAGATGTTAAAAAAAAAAAAAGGCCTGTCAAGGTTTTCTACATGGTTTTTATATGAATATTTTGTTTAATGACAAGCTTCGAGAGCCTTCCTTGGACATGCCAACCTTTTAATATAATTTTGGGGGGCCATTTGGGGCCATTTTTGGTACAGTAATTGAGAAGTACTTCTCGCACTCATTTCAGGCGAGAAAGAGGGGTATGTGAAGCTTTTCAAAATGTGTTTGGACCTACTCAACTAATTCTTTGTCTTTGTTTGCCTCTAAAAGCTAGTCAGTCATTTTTCCCCTTTTCCTCTTCAGGCTGTCTCACATGCTGGCATAGAATTTTAGACCGGGTGTCTCTGCAGTAGCCTTGGCACATTTGCTGGTTTATGCAATTTGGTTTTGATGTTTCAGTCACCACAGGCCCATCTCAAAAGCCTATTACAGGGGCTTCCCTGGTGGCACAGTGGTTGAGAGTCCGCCTGCCAATGCAGGGGACACGGGTTCGTGCCCCGGTCCGGGAGGATCCCACATGCCGCGGAGCGGCTGGGCCCGTGAGCCATGGCCGCTGAGCCTGCGCGTCCGGAGCCTGTGCTCCGCAACGGGAGAGGCCACAACAGTGAGAGGCCCATTTACCCAAAAAAAAAAAAAAAAAAAAAAAAAAGAGTCTATTACAGTGTTCTGCACCTACTACCGCCTGGAGATTTGGTTATTTTCTAAAGATCCAAGGAGTTGCGTTGTTGTGCTTTGAGCTGTATTTTCATTTTGGGGGGAAACCAGCTTCCTGCTTTTTCTATTTTGTTTCTATTCTGTTAGAGATTAAAATAATTGTTTTTAGAAAGTTACTTTTGTATGTTACATATCTAATCCTTGTATTTTCCTGTTGTCCTCTTGCTGACTGTGGCCTAAAGTTTAATTTAATCGTCTGCTTAGATTTACTATTTTTGTTTTTAACTCACGTTTTTGCCCTGGTGGTCACTATTTTTTTTTATAACAGCTTGATTGAGGTGTAATTTACACAACATAAAATTAATGCTTTGGACGAGTACAGCTCAATGATTTTAGTAAAACTGAAGAGTTGTGCAACCATCACTACAGTCCAGTTTCATAACCAAAAAGTTTACACCAGCACATGCCCATGTGTGGTCACTCAGATTTTATTTGCCCTGTGCTTTAATAACTGAATAATATTGGAGTGATCCTTATATAGTAGATTTTCTTATTTTAAAGTAAGTCCTTACTGACTTTATTTTTTTATATAAAAATGCTACCTACTTGTGTGCTTTTTGCCACAAGTGTAATGAAGTAGCTTTTCAGTTTTATTTTCCTTTTCAGAGATAAATGATGTTGTTCTGTTAACTTCCATTTCCCATCTCCCAGAGACCAACATCCCCCAGTTAATCAGCTCCCTATCACACCTCGGTGTGCACTTACCTGATTTATTCCTCCTATCCTTTGGACAGATGCACTACACGTTATACCTTCTCTTCCCCGATGCATTGTTCCTCATCTTCTGACTTCCTTAACTTTTCATAATCTCTTCTCTTCTCTTCTTTTTTTGTCTTTGTTTTACCCAAAGCCAGAATTGTTGGAGAGGGAGGATTGGACCTAGCCTTGGCTGGTGAAAAGGAAACTGTTATATTTTCTTTCTGGCCACATGGAATCCTCTCCCCCCGGGGGTTTATGGCTTAGTCGTAGCCCAGGTCAGGTGATTTGAGTTGTCCTCCTGCACCAAGAGCCCATTTTATTTCACTCCCTCGGGCAGTGGGTGAGCTTGTCTTTGACCCCAGTTAAACTTAGCTGGAACTTTGGAGGAACTGCTGAAAATAAGATTAGCAGAGAGGCATCGTGTATACCTCGTTAAGAGAGATGGTGAAGAGTGCCTTAGAAAGAAGAAGCTCCTGAACCAAAGTGTAATTATGGTATTTTACTGTGATGCTCAGCCCCAAATAAACTAGTAATAAAATTGCCTTCTATTTTAAAAACTTACTCCCTTGAAGTATAGTTGGTTCACAGTGTGTTAATTTCTGCTGTACAGCAAAGTGATTCCGTTATACATATATATATTCTTTTTCATACTCTTCTCCATTATGGTTTATCACAGGATATTGAATATAGTATCCTGTGCAATAGGACCTTGTTGTTTATTCTTGCCTTCCATTTTTAAAGCGGTATACATTAGATTATATTTAGAGCCTATATACATAATAACAATCTCCATAATAAAGTGGTATTGTGGAGGCAAAAAAAAAACCCCACAGGCTTTAAAATCTCTTTCTGCTCTTCTACTTACTGCTCTGTGACCCTGAGCAAGTTAATTTTGCCAGGCCTCAGGTGCCACATCTGTATAATGGGAATAATAACACTTCGCAGGACTGTGGTGAAGATTAAATTAAATGACATGACATCCACCCTTCTCACAATGATCTGTGTGTCCTCTCTGGGCACAGGGTTCTGCACAGGAAATGGACAAAGCCAAGGCATAAATAAGCCACCTCTTCCCGGAATGTCAGTTAAAGGTGGATATTGGTGTGCATGTGGGAGAGGGTGGAGGGGGGGTACTTTCTTATTTAAATAAGAGCAGATATATTTTGTGAGCTCCACCTTCGTTCTTAAGGAAAAACTCAATACATTAAAGAAATGGCATGCTTGGGACAGGCAACTTCAGTCATACCCTTGGAGCCCCTGGCATTACTCCTTTACCATTAGGAGTAATCACATGGAAAAATTTGAGAAACACTGCCCTGTATAGGACAGTCTCATCATCCCTGTTTCATGATGTATCCCCACTACATTTCCCGAGCACATACCTGATAGCTCCTCCTGGGCGTTGATGACATTGAGCTCACCATCCTCCCTCCATGCCTGATTCTCCTTCTGTGTCCCCTACCGTAGTAATTGACACCACTGTCCATTTAGTTACTCAAGAACCAAGGAGTCCTTGTTGACCCCTCTCTCCCCTGCACACCCCATGGCCAATCCTTACCTTCAGGTCGTGGCAACATTGCCACCTTCACGTGTCTTGAGTGTATCCCTTGTCTCTGTGTCTGTCTTCAGCATCTTAGGGTAGCTGCCATCACCCGCTGCCCAGACTTCTGTAATCACCTGGTAACTGGCCTCCCTCCAATCCATCCTCCACACTAAAATGGGCGTTGGTCTTTCAGATACTTAAATCTGATCACTTCTTCCCATTTCCCTTAGAATAACATGGTCAGTAAGGCCTTTGCATGGCCCAGGCCCCCTGCCCCTTTGGCCACATCTTAAACCATCATTCTACACCTGGTGCTGGTGGTACACTCACACCAGATTGCTTTCTGCTTGTCCACGGCACCCTGATTCCTCCGTCAGGAGCCGTTGCCAAGCTTGCTCTATCTGGAGTGTTTCCGTCAGCTCCTACCCAACTGCCCTGGGCTAAGATAAGGTATATTTATCTTTCAAACTCAGCTCTGGGGTTTCTTCCTCAGAAAAGCCTTTTCTAACTCCCCGGTGGAGGAGGTTATTTATCATATGCTCTGATGGAACCATGTCATCATCTTTTTTTTTTTTTTAATTATTTTATTTATTTTATTTTTGGCTGCGTTAGGTCTTCGTTGCTGCATGCGGGCTTTCTCTAGTTGCGGTGAGTGGAGGCTACTCTCCCTTGCAGTGCGTGGGCTTCTCATTGCGGAGGCTTCTCTTGTTGCGGAGCACGTGCTCTAGGCGTGCAGGCTTCAGTAGTTGTGGTGCACGGGCTCAGTAGTTGTGGCTTGTGGGCTCTAGAGCACAGGCTCAGTAGTTGTGGCGCACGGGCTTAGTTGCTCCACGGCATGTGGGATCTTCCCCGACCAGGGCTCGAACCCGTGTCCCCTGCATTGGCAGGCAGATTCTTAACCACTGTGCCACCAGGGAAGCCCCAAGGAACCATGTCTTCTTTTATGAGGCCCATCTCAATTTGCAGTCACATATTAGGTGATATCATCATTTGATGACTGAATCACACATTAGTCTATAATCCCTGTGAGGAAGGGGCTGTCCCTTTGGTCACCATCATCTCCAGTCCCTGACAGAGTAGCTTTGCACTCCAGGCAGCTGGTCCTCGGTTGTTGAATGAATGTGGAGAGACAGCTGAGGTCCGGATACCTAAGTGGTTGGCCTGACAGTGACCATATTCTGCTGATACTTGAGATCTCGGGCCTCTGCGTCTAGGGCTCTGTCCGGCTCGCTGCAGATCCTTCCCTGAGTGCCGTGGGTCAGGTACATCCTCTTTACTCCACGGTTTTGAAAAGCCCCTGGGAATCCTCACTTTGTTGAAGAGAAATCTGTTCATTTACATGGTTCAGTACAGGATGGCAAAGCACCTGTTTATTCACCCAAAAGATCGCTAACAAACTTTTTACTTAAAAACCCCCGCTTCATCTTGCCTGTTCAGTCTTTCCCATTGTGCTGCTGAGCAAATCTTTTTAGAAATCAGGTAGAACTTTCTAACCGAGCTGCACGCACCTCTCTTCCCCTTCCCTGGGCATCCCTCTTCTGGACGAGAACCCCGTCTGCCCTCTTCCCACCATATCTTGCTATTTGGGTTGGGGCATAAAACTCCTTCACCTCCCAAAACGAACACCACTCCATTGATTCTCCCACTCACCTCTAACCCTTGCCCTTCCGTACAACCTTCCTGCCCTCACGTCTGTGGGTAAATCGTGGTGGCTGGGGTGGAGTCACCAGGGTCTTCCCAGACTGGAGAAGTGACTTGATTAAGAGCACACAGCTAGTGGGTAACATAGTTGCAATCACAATTCTTGTTTCCTTGCTTTCTTTCTAGTTCTTACTCATATTCTTTGCATTAACTTCTATTGAGGTGTGTGTGTGTGTGTGTGTGTGTGTAACCTGCATCTAAATTTGTGTGCATAAAATTGTTTCCTTATTTTATAACTGGTATTTTCCCCCCCTGAATAATTGTGTATCCAAAGGATGTAAAGAATCTCAAGTTGACAGAAGTGATTGCTGTCACCTCTCACCTCCTCCATTCCGTGTTTACTGAAATGTCAGCTGCTGGAATAGCTTTCTTTCCTCTACAGGTTCTGCTGGTTTCCCCTTCCCTACCTGGGGCCACAGGCCTGCCCTTTCGTGCTGCCCTCACTTCCCCACTCTGGGGCTCTGTTTCCACTTGCCTTGCCCTCCATCATACCCACTGATCGGAGAGGAAGCGCTCCCTCTTCCCCCCCTGCAGCTCCCACCTGCCCGAACGGTTGGCTCAGGTGAATGGCTGGTCAAGTGGAAGTGTGTTTGGGAACTGAACAGTCCGTTCCTTGTTTGGAGCCAAGAGAGGAGAGCAGTGGGTGGGTGTCGCATGGAGGTCTCCCACCGGCCCCTAGGCTCTCCTCGGGAACCTGGGTACCAATCCAGGGAGCTTTTTAGGAGATATTTTCAAATGACTTTTAAAATAGTTGGGAAGCAACAAAATCCTCAATGAGACATGATCTGTATGAACTAGGTAATTAAAAAAGAAATCCCACCTATGAGGAAAGGCCACACTCAGGAAGATGTGATGCAGAGGTTAAGCCGAGGGCAGAGGTTCTGGCTTTGAATCCTGGACGCTCTTCTCAGTATGACTCTGATAGGTTGTTGAGCTGCTCTATGGTACAGTTTCCTCAACCATATATCACGGTTAAATAAAATGAGATTAAAAATGCCTACCTCATAGGTAATTTGATTGTCTTGATGATTAAATAATTGGATTAAAATGCTGATCATAGTATCAAAACGTATTAACTGGTATCATTAGCTTATATTAGTAAAGTATAACTTACGGAAGCTTTCCCATATATTACATTTCAATACATCTTAAAATATGATGCTTTTTAGAAACGTCTGTGTTACCTACTCACCCCTGCTTCTCTGTGTTTTGCTCACAGCCCTGGAAAGGAAAATATCGATGAGGCAAAGCAGAGAGGAGCTAATAAAACGAGGGGTCTTGAAGGAAATCTATGATAAAGGTAAGGGGACCACTCCAGTCTCCATGAGTCAGAAAAAAGCCGTGCGTGGAATCTGTGTGCATATTTCTTGGAGTTGGATTCAGTTTTCTGTATCACTTTGTCAGAGTTTGAACCTTTAAAACTCCAGACACTTCTGGAGAGATCAGAGGATGTAGCAGACAGCGCTGAAGTGGTTGCTACTATAGAGGGAACGAAAGCTCCCTTTTTCTCAGCACTGGAATCAAACCATAGGATGCTGAGACAAATGATGTGGCCCGAGGAATGGTGTCAGTACTGGTGGTGAGCCTGTTGGTGTCTGAACACACACAGCTGGGGTGAATTTAATTGCTCAGGCTCTTTAAGGCACTAGGGGTTCCCAGGACAAATGTTAAAAATCCACAAGCATCTAGAATTTCTCTAACAGATTTTTGGGGGCAGTCCATCTCCCAACAACAGGAGAAATCAAAGTGGAGAAAATTATATATAATTTTATATAAATGTACACATATTTCAAATGATAATATTTCCAGTGATGACAAATGCGCTGTGAATGTGTCCAGAAGTGTTTGCTGGTGAACTTATCCTGTGTCTTTTGCTGATTGAACTACTGCCTTTAAATACGAAGGTACGGGGCTTCCCTGGTGGCGCAGTGGTTGAGAGTCCGCCTGCCGATGCAGGGGTCACGGGTTCGTGCCCCGGTCCGGGAAGATCCCACATGCCGTGGAGCGGCTGGGCTCGTGAGCCATGGCCGCTGAGCCTGCGCGTCCGGAGCCTGTGCTCCGCAACGGGAGAGGCCCGCGTACCGCAAAAAAAAAAAACGAAGGTACGCAGTGGTTTGCCCAGTATATTAACTATTCTTCACTCCCCTCCCCTTCCTCTCACCATCCTTCATTTAAGGCTTTAAGAGAAATGAT